>NC_134023.1:29496087-29508587 GCF_040712315.1 Castanea sativa
AGATTGATGATCGGCACTACTCCATGACCAACATAATCGGAACTAAACACAAACCGACGAAAGGTACACATCACTTCTCTGTGTTTGAATTTGAATTGAAATTCGGATGTTTATTCTCTTTCTTTAGTTTCTTTGTTGTCAATATTAATTCTTACAGCATGGACAAGAATGGCAGAACCCTAGAATCACGAGAGGCCATCTCCAAAGGACATATATAATAATGGCTATATATAAATCAGACTGACCTCTAGATATGGCGATTATTGAAAAATCAGACCGACCTCTTAATTTAAGGGGAACATTGAGAAGATTATTGAAAAATAAAACCATTTTACTGTTTATTATAATTTGCTTGAATGGAATTCTACCGGGAATGTTTACATGAGGTCAACAGGCTATGAATAATTAAACCATTTGTGAAAGCCATTCAGCCAAAATTTGACTATTGTATTATACACTTTCTCTTTTGTACAGTTATTGGGCTTGTAACCTCCCCTGGATTTGAGGAGGTGCGAGGGTTCATGGATAACTTCCACAACCATTTAAGAGTTATATTTTCTCATATAATGGTCACCGAAAGTTATGCGTATGTTACGGAGTGGTGACATGTACTCAGGAATTTTTCGAAGTGTAAAGGGCTCGTCCAGGGGTCCTTTTGTTGTATATACCTTGCTTCTAAAAGAGGTTGTTCCTCTTATGGATGAACCCCTTCAGGATGGGGTTGATAGCTTTCCTAGGACGAGTAGATGCGGTTGTGCCAAATTTGACTGCGGGTGTGTTTTCGTCTATGGACGACCATGGACGTTAGCCTCGTCCTGGTGCTTTCTTTTGGATGACTGCTGGTGTGGAGGACCATGGACGGTCTGGAGTACTTTATTTTTCTTCATTCCTCATCAAAACTAATACGTGGTGTTCGCACTTTAGACAATTGTTATGGTTTGGTCCCTGATGCTAATATTGTGTGCAATAGTATTTGTTTGCCAAATGAAGATCTATGGTACCAAAGGATGGGGCATGCTAGTTGCAAACATCTCTCAATTGTATCTAAGCATGAATCAGTGTTGGGGATGCCAAAGCTCAGTAGAGTGGACATTCTTGGGTGGGAAGAGATACATCATGGTTGTGGTAGTTGACTTCACTAGGTACTCTTGGGTCATTCTTCTAAGATCCAAGTTGTATGCTTAAGCACATCGAAGCCTTGTGTACAAGATTACAAAATGAGAAGAGTTTAAAGATTGATCGAATTCGAAGTGATCATGGCAAAGAATTCGAAAACTCATACATGGAGTCCTTTTGCACTATATTAGGTATATCTCAAGAATTCTCAGCTCCTATTACTCCTCGGTAGAATGGTGTAGTAGAAAGAAAGAACGGGGTTATTCAGGAGATGGCTAGAGCCATGTTGCACAACAAGGGTGTGACTAGAAACTTGTGGGGAAAAGTTGTTAACACTGCGTGTCATACGGTTAACAGGGTATATTTTAGACCCGGTACCAAAAAGACTCCCTATGAGCTATGGAAGGGAAGGAAGACGAATGTTAAGTATTTTAGAATCTTTGGAAGTACTTGTTTCATTCTCAAAGATAGAGAGAATGTGAGAAAATTTGACTCTCGAAGGGATGAAGGAATATTCTTGGGTTACTCCTCTACGAGCAAGGATTATCAGGTATATAACAAGAGAACCAAAAAGGTGATGGAAATAGTAAATGTTGTTATTGATGAAGCTTTGGAGTCCGGTTCTGAGAATGTCAATGAGGAAATCTTAAAAGAAATTCTTACTCCTGAGCCCAAGGACATTCAAGAACCTGTTGATTAAGAGCCTACCTCTCCAAGTACTCCCAATACTCCAAGTGCTGCAGAAGGTTCAGCAAACAAATCTGCCTCACCTGATTTTGAATCTTATAAAGAGAAAGGACCTTCCTTTAGAATTCAATTGAAACATCCTTCTAAAGTTATTGTGGGAAATATGAATGAAGTTACACTAAGGAAATGCACAGTTGATAAATGTGTTGCTAACTTTGTGTCTTATTCCTGCTATTTGTTGCAGGTTGAACCTACCAAGGTTGAGGAAGTACTTCAGGATGAAAGCTGGGTGGAGGATATGTATAATGAACTGCTTCAGTTTCAAAGGAATGATGCCTAGACCAAGGGTGAGAACATCATTGGCCAGAGTGGATTTTTTGCAATAAGACTGATGAGGAGGGCAATGTGATCCATAAGAAGGCTTGTCTTGTGGCTTAAGGATACTCACAGATGGAAGGAGTGGACTATGATGAGACATTTGCTCTAGTAGCCCACATGGAGTCCATCAGGATTCTCCTAGCCCTAACATGCCATTTGAAGTTCAAGCTTTACCAAATGGATGTCAAGACTGCTTTCTTAAATGGGTTCCTTAAAGAAGATGTCTATATGGCTCAACCAAAAAGATAAACCGATCCCCATTTCCCGGATCATGTGTTGCATCTCAAGAAGGCACTTTATGGGTTAAAGCAAGCCCCTAGAGCTTGGTATGATCGGCTCACATAATACTTAGTGTCACATGGGTTCACAAAAGGAAAGGCTGATCAAACTCTCTTCATCAAAAAGGAAGATGATGAGTTGATAGTTGCTCAAGTCTATGTTGATGATATCATCTTTAGGTCAACAAAGGATGAACTTGCTCATGGTTTCTCCAAACTCATGTAGGCTTAGTTCGAGATGAGCATGATTGGAGAGTTAAATGACTTCCTTGGATTGCAGATCCATCAGCAAAAGATGGGTATATTCATATCTCAATCTAAATATGCTAGAAATCTTGTGAAAAGTTTGGTTTGGAATTTGCTAGTTCTATTAGAACCCATATAAGTCCAAATGTTAAACTCACTGTTGATGTCTTAGGAAAAAGTGTTGATCCATCACTCTATAGAAGCAAGATAGGTAGTCATCTTTACCTTACTGCTAGTAGACCCGACATTAGTTATAGTGTGGGAGTGTGTGCTAGATATCAGGCTAATCCCAAAGAGTCCCATATGACTACTTTGAAAAGAATCATAAAGTATGTCAAAACCACTACCGACTTTGGTGTGTGGTACAGCAAGGACACAAATGATGTCTTGGCCAGGTATTCAGATGCTGATTGGGCTGGGAATGCTAATGATAGGAAAAGTACTTCGAGAGTTTTTTTTTTAGGGTAATAATCCTGTCTCCTGGATGAGCAAAAAGCAGAATTACATCTCATTATCCACTGCAGAGGCTGAATACATTGCTGGCAGTAGCTGTTGCACCCAACTTCTATGGATGCAAAAACTCCTCCATGATTGTGGTATTCATCAAGAACACCTCACTATCAATTGTGACAATACCAGTGCTATCAATATCTCTAAAAATCCGGTTCGACATTCTCGAACCAAACACATAGAGATTCGACATCACTTCATTTGTGAGCTTGTTGAAGATGGTACACTTTCTCTTGAGTTCATTCACACTGATGATCAGAAGGCTGATTTGTTCACCAAACCTCTTGATAGCAAATGGTTTGAATTCCTTCATCAAAACATCAGTGTTATCTCTATGGAATGATGTCCTCTTCTCCTCCTCCTTCCTCATGCATTTGCATCTAGTTTTTATACATTGCTTTGTGTGACATGTTTTTGTTTTTTTTTTTTTCAATTTTGTTTTCATTCATAAAATTTTAAAAAATTGAAAAAAAAAAAATACAAAAACAGTTTGTGTTTGTGTACATTGATACTTGTGTACCTTGAATGGCCAATGAAACAAAATTTTCTAAACTTTGTATCTTTTGTAACTTAGATGAGGATCTCTATGCACAAGTAAGCAAGTGAGCTTTGTGACTCTTGTTTGTGATGAGTAAGATTAAGTGATCTCTTGTACTTAACACTCGTATCACTCTTTTTGACTGAAAGGACTAAAAAATCCTAAGAGAAATGCATAAATAACCATCTCACTACTGTTGCCCGCCAATCATGAAATGACATTGGTATGCTTCGGCATAGCATAATTGGGTATTTCTTTTCTCTCTCTTATATGTCATTGCATGATATGCTTAATAAAAGAAAAATTAAAGACAAAAAAACAAAATGCTTTAAAATATGATTGCAAGAGTGTATTCTTGGAGATGTGGGAAATATAGGATGTACCTCGAAGGTGATAGTTCCCATCAAGCAGTTATGATCGTGTGTGAGTTAAATTTATTTACTCATATCTCAAATCATCATAACATGTAGACACTCATGAAATCTTGAGATGTTTTTCACACACAACACGCAATATTCTTTTTCACACACACACACAATATTCTTTCACATACAATGTGATTTGGCCATCACAAAGTTTACATGTGTTAATGTATACTAACTAAACTGTCTTGACCTGTTTTTTAATTATAAAATTGGTTAGACTTGTTTAGTGTGTGTGTCTGTTTTGGATATAAATGCATGACATTTTTTTTATTAGAGATGTTTTTAAGAGCTTTAAATGTTGTTTGGATCCTTGATTGAGTTGTATGTTTGATTGCATACATGTCTGTGTTTTTCTCTTCTTGAATAACCGTTTTTAAGGAATCTCGACAGCTCCTCGACACCTCTCGACAGCTAGGCTATCTATTGAGCTCTTCAGCTTCTTTTTATCACAATCTCGATAGCTCCTCGATCCACCGAGCCCCTTTTGCTGTGGACACCTCTAGATAGCTGCTCGATAGTTGTATCTCTTCAAGCCTTTAAAGCTCAACACCTCTCGACTCCTCTTGATCTGTTGAGAATTTTGAGATTCTATAAATAGGATCTGTGTGAACTCTTTCCCATTTCTCTCAATCTCTCTCGACTCCTGTTGACTCTTCACCTCCCAAAACCTCTCTCTTACTCCAAACTTCTTTCCCAAGAGTTTTTCGGCCTAAAGATCATCTTCTTTCATCTGGTATGATCTTTTTCACTCATTCTGCCATGCATTTCATGTTTTCTGACCTAACTTTTGGGATTTTTTCAAAATTTTGGGTTTTTTCAAAATTGATGAAGTTTTTGTGAAATTTTTGGGATGGGTCTTGTTTAAGTGGTTTTAAATCATCATGCATTGCATCACATTTGCATTGCATCACATTTGCATTATAACAATGTTTCATGCATTTTAGATGTGTGTTTACTTTGTTGCAATGTTGTGTGCTGGTAGGTTTGGATTTGGCTGAGCCTATGATGTTTTTAAGTTTTCATGTCACGTGTTCATGCACTTTCATGCATACATACCTTCATTTATCTCTATATTGATATTGATTGTGTTGGTGCTTTTTTGCATGTCTCTCTTTCTCCCTTTCTATTTCTTTAGGTTAGTTGCTCTACTCTATCTTGGAACCCTCTTCATTCTGCGGCTTCCTCCTTTTCTGATTCTACCCCCTTCCATATTCGGTTCCGTGATGATAAAGCCCGAAAGGACTTTTCAGAGAACTTTTCTAGACGAGGCATTCATTCAGAATGTCAAGTCATTTTGTTAGATTTCTCCAATACTAACCTACCCACTGTCATTTACAGTAGGGGTTAGGAGTCACTGTGCGGCGTCTCGGTCACTTGTCCATCCGTGATCATACATGAGTTTTACTCCAATATGCACGGTTTTGATTATTCAGTACTTTTCTTTGTCACTCACGTTCGAGGTACGCACATTGTGATCACATCGGATATCGTATCTGAGGTGCTCCACGTCCCGAGGGTAGCGCATCCTAACTACCTCGGCTTTAATCGTCTTAAGATCGTGTCTAAAGACGAGCTTATGTCTTCTTTCTATAAGCAACCCTCTGATTGGGGTGATCGTCAGTACACCTCTTGCTCGGCCTTTGCTAAAGGTTTGAGGTTCATTAACATGGTGATGACTTTTGTTTTACATCCATTGTCTCACTATAACTCCATCACAGAGCCCTGTGCTCAATTTTTTCTTTCCCTTCTAGAGCATCTTGCTATAGACTTTACCTCTCATTTCATTCTTTCCCTCATAGATATATATAGAGATACGGCGACCCATGATAAGCTCATCTCCCCTTCAACTATCACGTGGATCATTCGCCATTTTTCTGTCTCCTATCCCGAGACAAACCATTTCTCAGTCATGTGTTTCATAAACACTGCTACAGTTAAATGGAGCGAGGTGCAGTAACGATCGAAGCAGCCCGGGACGGCGATTCCTCTAGCTTCTACTGCTCCATCCACCTCTGCTCCTTCTTCTACGGGTGGGGTGACTCTTGAGGATGGCACAGCTTGTGCGCATGGATGCTCACCTTGACACTCTCAGTGATGAGTTGTGTTAGGTGAACACCTGTGTTGGTTGTATCGCACGACGACAGGATATCATGGGTGGTTTCGTTGCTTCATCTCCATCTCCACCGGCTACAGAAGATGAGAGTGATGATGGCTCCGACAGTGATCATGCTGATGAGGATGATGGTGCTAGCTCGTCCAGTGATGATGAGATGTCTACTTGATGTACTTACCCTTTGTCACTCGTGACAAAAAGGGGGAGTAGTTTTGGATATGAGAGTAGTCATCAAGGAAGTCAATACCGTACCGGAGGCTGTACCGATTTGGCCACGGGTAAGATATATTTCGAGTACCGATTAATACCGGTGTACCTTTTCGAGTTTACCGCTATTTTATATATTTAATACACACACATACACACACACACACACACACACATACACACAAAATCTCTATTTACCATAAAACATTACCTCCTATTTACAATAAAACATTACTTCAATTGTTCATTGCATACCAAAAAAAGAAAAACACAATATAAAAAACAAAAAACTTAATTGTTCATTGCATACAAAGAAAACAAATAATACAAATAATTAAGTTAACCCAAATTACATAGGATCATCTACTCCCATCCATCAAAAGGATCTATGTCAAGACCATAATATACATGAGTATTAGCATTTGTCAACACAACATCATTGTCACCATCATCCTCATCAAGAACAACATCATCATCATCATTATCATCATCTTCCAAATTCGTTGTTGCTAATGGTTTTTCAATGCTAGCCCAATTCACATCTTCCTCAATTAGTAACAGACATTTAGATTCCTCAGCTACCCAACCCTCCATTAAATCAATATTATCAAGGCTTATAGGATCCAAGTAATCCTTTGTCCTTCTAATGTTCCTACCAAAATCAATATCATACATTAATGACATTTTCTAATCATTCAAAATAAAAATTGAATATATTTAAAAACATACCTTTCTCATAATAATAGATTATAAAGAACATATACTAAGTCATTAAAACGTTTATGCTCAAGCCTATTTCTCCTCTTGGAATGGATAAACTCAAATGTGCTCCAAGCTCTTTCACAACCAGTTGCACTACAACACTAAGTAAGCACTTGAATTGCAAACTTTTGTAATTCTGGAGTGTCATTTCCAAATTGCTCCCACCAAGCAACTTCCAAAAATAAAAGAAAGTATTAATTTAGTACAAAGCAAATAACAAACTTTCAAATGAAATACACACACACACACACACACACACACACACACACACATATATATATATATATGTATAGATACATATAGTATACCTGGATTTAGTTTTTCACGTCGGCAGATTGCCATAGGCATTCCAAAGTCACCTAAAGACTTTTTGTATGCTTCAATTTGAGAACTAAGACTGTCTTGCTCATCAAGATTAGGAACCAACCTTGTAATGGTACTAAGTAGGCCTTTTGTAATTTCTTTTTACTTCTTAAACGAAGGCCTTATAACAACCTGCTGCATGTAATGGACTATGGAGTTGTTTATCCCACCTAGCATCAATGACACTAGTAAATGGTATATATGCAGAAATTTTTTTCTTCAACCTTGCTTTTATATTCTTCTTTGCTTTATCCATTGCCTCATACAAGTATCCCATTGATGGTTTTTCATCCCCATCTACAAGACGTAGTACTCTAACCAAATGCTCACTAATCTTCACTATTTGTTGACATTGTAACCAAAACTCTTTATCTTCCAAAACAATTGCAGCCACCTCCTTTCCCATGACATCTCTAGCATATCAAGATTCAACCCATTGATCACAATTAAACATTTGCCTAAGTTCTTTCTTGAACTTAGTCAAGCATTAAAGACTTAAAAACTCAGTTGCAAACCTTGTGATGGCTGGACGAATCAAATCCCTACCATTAGTGAAGTCACTTCTCATCAAAGATAAAACCTTGCCATGCTTGTATATGAATTTGGTAATCCTTTTAGCCTTTTGAATGGTTTCATTAATGATAGGAAAATATCTCCTATCTAAAAAATTTTCCAACATTAAATCAATGCAATGGGTTGCAGAAGGAGACCAGTCGAATGACCCAAATTTCTGCATTAGTTTCTTTCCTGCAGACTTGTAAGCAGAATCATTATCTGTAATGAACTACACAATGTGCTCGACCCCAACTTCTTGAACAATTTTATCAAACAACTTAAGCAATGTATCTACATCCCTTGTTAGACCTGACATATCAAGGGATTTAAGAAACATGGTACCTCTTGGACAATACACTAAAAAATTAATGATTGGAGAGTTCTTTTGATTTGTCCACCCATCTGACATTATTGAACACCCATAAACTTTCCAATCATTTTTCACATCTAAGAGATAATAATTCATTTCACCGACATGTTTTTGTAATAAAGGCCCCCTCAAGTCATGATAAGAAGGTCCCTTAAAACAAGGCCCAATAGCTGCTATACTATCTATAACTTCTTAATAATACACAGAGTAAGCTCCATGAAAAGGTATATTAGCATGGTACCACCACCTTGCAAATTCATTCTTGCCTTCTCAACCATTTTCTTTGAGGCCAAAGAAGATTTTATGGATGGTTGAGAAACAGGAGTTGTTCTTGGAGCAAAAAAGGATTTAATGTTGGACCTTTCTCCAACTTTGTCTTTCCCTTTGGTGTTATAATTACTAACTGATGAATGACTCTTTGAACCCCCTCTCTCATTATCATTATTACTTTCATGATGATGATGATGATCATCCTCCTCCTCTAAATCATAGGGATTTGCAATTTGTTTACTCATTCTTCTTTTTTTCTTTTTACTTTTCTTTAAATCTTCTAGCAACTGTTTCATTTGACATTTTACATCTTCAAATACTTTTTTACATGCTTCAACATCACCCGGAATCCCAGCTAAATGATACTTAAGCCTAGTAATTCCTCCCCCCCCTTCTTATCATTTTAGAACAAAAAGTACACTGGGTGTTATTTTTCGCATCCGGCACAGCACGGCCATAAGCCCATGTTGGATCCTCGGATCTTACAACCGAGCCAGATGCTACACTTGACTAATTTTCAGTCATAATTCACACAGCATATATACCATCAATTATTTGTTAATAATTCTAAGTTACCTTTTTATTAATAATAATACTAAGTTGTAAATTATTAATACTATCCCAATATCTCAAGCTAACCAAAATCAAGAATGAAACAACAATTCATGAACACAGTAACCCAATTCATGAACACAGTAATCAATTTGTTATTTATCGCATCATCCGAAACTCCATTCCACATGAAATATAATTCCACACAACAAAAATTAAGGCAAAATTTTACCTGAGAGTGAGAGACAGACTAGCTGAGAGACAGAGAGACATAGAGCAGCTGAGAGAGAAAAAGATCACCAAGAGCAACACAACTTCATACAAAATAAAAAATAAAAAAAGAGGGAAACTAAATGAGAATTCTATTAGATACAGAAAATACCCCAAATCCCCTTCATCTTTTAGAGTCTCTCCATCAACATATACGGATATACTAGTGTTGAGTAGCTAGTAGAAGCACATTTCACCACTATTTAACAACTACATAGTATCCAAACTCATGAAAATATACTAGAATAAAAATTCAACCAAAGTTGAACCCATTCTTATGGTGTGTACATTAATCAATACAAATTGAAATGAAATATATAAATAAATAAATTAATTAAGAATGAAATTGAAAATAATTATATAAAAAAAGAGCAAGTGTTTGAAACTGAGTAATAAAGAATTCTAATTGCAACACCCAAAAAACCTAAAACCTCACCAACTTTCTGGTCTTGTGTTTAATTTCCCAGGAAAAAAGTGATCCAAAAAGAAAACAAAGCAAAACCCATAAAATTTATATACCTGAATGTGTGAATGAAGGAATGGCGTGACAGTACTGATGAGAGAGCTGGGATTTTTTGTTGCAGAGAGCTGGGATTATTTATTTATTTATTGTAGAAGAGAGAGTGAGAATGAGAGAGTGAGGGCTATAGCTTGGGACCTTGGGTGGATAGTGTTTAGGGTTAGAATTAGGAATGTAAATTACCATCCTACCCTTAAAAAACTGCCACAATTACCACAAAAAAAAAAACAGAATTCAATTTCGATTTGGTATTCATTTACTGGGCGATACGGTCGGTATTTTTCCTGGTACGAGATGGAGGGTGTACCTGTACCGGTGCACTGGCCAGTACGGTACAGTATCGCCCTCCATGGTAGTCATACTCATAGGGGGAGGTTTAGTATAGAAGATTTTTGTTAGGGAGAGTGTTTATATTTTTGAGGGATGTAGTGAGGACTTATGTATCTTTTTCTTTTCTTTCTCTTTTAGATACATTGTTCATGTACCTTTCATCTTGTGATCACTTTGTGATAGCAAACCTTGTACTTGTTGATGATATATATACATTTGAGGTTTTTATTACAGTTCTTTCACCTATCTCTTCATGTGTTTTTTCTTTTCTCTCTTTATGCACATGCTTCTTATATATTCTATGCAATCTTTTATTTCAGTCTCACACTAAGATGCCTTGGTGAGTTTTGTTTAAAGTGTTTCAGAAATACAGGTTGTCAAAGTCTTCCTTGCCTTGAACTTTCTTCTTGGAAAGTTTTTCAAGAGTTTGTGTTAGGATAGATTTTATTGTATTCGACAAGGGAGTATGAGTTGAGTGATTTATGACTTCTCTCATATGTTCATTTGTTTGTTGTGTTTTTGTCACGAATTGCCAAAGGGGGGATTGTTAGGACATATGTGATTCATGTTAGGAACATATGTTAACATTTTATGTAATTGACTAATCCTTTGACAAAACGCACTTTACTTGTAATTGGGTAGATCTAGGATGTGTTTAATACTTCAAGAAACAAGGTTTCAAGTTCAAGTGTTAAAGACATGCAAGTCTGTCTATGAATCAAGTGAAGAAGTTTTGTTTATCAAAGCTCGACATCTATCTCAAAAGCTAGTATCTATCGAGGTTTAAGAAGTTGAAATAGCCCGAGGCTTGACAACTGCTCAATAGATAGGGTATCTGTCGAGGTTTATGAAAAATAGATTTTTTGTTCTGATTTTTATCCAATCGGTGAGTATGTGTTTTGGCTTTCTTTTCTCACAACACTAAACATATATAAGGATTATTTTAATGGCTGTCACAGGTTGCACAAGAGCACAGCTGTACAAGTGTGAAGAAAAGTGTTGTTCATGCAAATTGTGACCGGAAACCTAGTTTGCCCTAATTCATCTTGAAGAAGCTGTTGTGTTTGTACACCGTAGAGTTTTGTGACCAAGCAACGTCTTGATCTTCATCGTGTGATGAATTGAATAACTTTACAGCCAACATCCTTCTCAAGTTGGTGATCAAGTCTCGTACTGGGATCCGCACAATACAAGGAGAGATTGTCACTATAGAACAAGTCCAATTGGGTATTGTGGTAAGGGTTCAACTGTTGGTTGGTATAAGGTATTGGGATTCCTTTACTTGTAACCGCTTGTTTTGATAATAGTGGATTCTAGGGAGTGGTGACCTTAAAATCACTCGGCGGGGTTTTTACCTGGGAGGTTTTCCCTATTCATAAACAAATCACCATGTCAACTTTATTTTCCATTGCATTATACTTTAGTTGGTGATTTGTTTGTATTGCCACGTACATTGGATAATTAATAAAATTGGGTAATTAATCAATTAATTCATCACAAAGGGGTGAATATATTCTTGGCCTATCAAAGCAGAAGAGTACCAACATAATTAATATCATGAGGATAGAAAAGGAAGGTACGTATGCATGAAAAATGTGTGAACATGTGACATGCAACAACAAAAAAACATCATGGGCTTAGCCCAATCCAATCCTACCAGAACACATGATTTCAACATATAGAACACACGTCTATAATGCATGAAACATTGTTAAAATGTAAATGTGATGCAATGCATGAGCATATAGGATCATTTAAACAAAAACCCAACCTAAAATTTTTTGAAAAATCTCATCAATTTTGAAAAACCCCAAAATTTTTCAAGAACCCCAAACGTTAGGTCAAAAGAGATGAAATGCATGATAAATGTAAGAAAGAAGATCATACTAGAGGAAGAAATCACTCTTGAGGCCAAAGATTGAGTGGGGAAGAGGTTTAGAGTGAGTGAAGAGGTTTTGGGAGGTGAAAAGACATAAACAATTGAGATAGATGGAGAGAAATAAGAGAAAA
>NC_134023.1:29516087-29541087 GCF_040712315.1 Castanea sativa
GATAGGATGATAACAGGAAACAAAAGATAAAGGGATAGAAAACTGATTTTAGAACCTGTGCTCTGATACCAAATGATGCGAACCTCAATCGACACGCTTTGAGACCCAACAAAAATATTGGAATATTTAACCCAGGAAAGCTAAAAATTAGGTATTTGATAGAAACCCTGACCCAACGTTTATAATCGAAACGCGAACCAAAGGTATAAGTTGACCTTGATCCAATGATTATAAAGAATCACGAACCAAAGGTATAAAGTTTGAACGCCACAAGGAAGAATCCTTGATAAGTTCACAGTTCTTGAAAAACCAAAAGAGAGCAAAGCCTCACCTTTTCTGAATTTTATTCAATAATAATCTTAAAAAAACGTTTACAGACTTCAGAGCCTATTTAAGGACTCCACAAAACTTGACAGACAAGAAAATATATTCTGAAATAACTCCTAATTGATACCTTACCATATCAGGAATCAAGTTTGACCTAAAAAGCATTAAATGCACCTAAAAACAAGGGAAATACCTAAAAAAACGTACTAAATAATAAAACCCTAAATAAAAGACGATTTGGTCTGAAATTAGCAGATCCAAAATAGGAAAAAATATGCATTAACTGATACAAAGCTGGAAAGTCAATCAACCATTAATTCATGCCATAAATGACTCCCAATTAAGTCAGATCAGCCCTAAATAGCTTGAATTAAATTTACTACACTTTCATCTTCCTTTGGGCCAAGCTTGGAACATCCTGCGTTAGAATCAGCCCAAATCTCTTGAATCAGCCCATTAAGTGCTTCTTGGATCTTCTTGGATCTTGCTCTTGTAATAGGCCCAACTGGAACATGCAATGGATCCTTGAATGCTTGTTGATTCTCATCAAAGGGCCTTGCTTTTCCCAATGGTCTTGAGATAAGTTAGACATTCTTGTTTCATTTTTCCAAAACCTTGACACCTAAAGCACTTAGGTCCTAAAGGAACAGTGTACAAACCGCCATCCCTAGCGTCCTTCTTCTCTTTGTCTTGGCTCTTGAACTAAGACGAATTGGACTACTTGCGGTCTTTGTCAAATCCTTTCACATTGGCATTCGTCATGAACTTCTTGAATTGCCTTGTGATGTAGGACTTCATCATGGAATCTGATGAGGAATGAAGAAAAATAAAGTACTCCAGACCGTCCGTGGTCATCCACACCAGTAGTCATCCAAAAGAAAGCACCAGGACGAGGCTAACGTCCATGGTCGTCCATAGACGAAAACACACCCGTAGTCAAATTTGGCACAACCGCATCTACTCATCCTAAGAAAGCGAACCTCGTCCTGAAGGGGTTCGTTCATAAGAGGAACAACCTCCTTTAGAAGCAAGGTATATACGACAAAAGGACCCCTAGACGAGCCCTTTACACTTCGAAAAATTCCTGAGTACATGTCACCACTTCGTAACATACGCATAACTTCCGGTGACCGTTATATGAGAAAATATAACTCCTAAACGGTTGTGGAAGTTATCCATGAACCCTCGCACCTCCTCAAATCCAGGGGAGGTTACAAGCCCAATAATTGTTCCTAGGACACTATATAAACACCCATTCAGACCAGAAAAAGGTATGTTTTACTTTTCCCAAAAAGTTGGAACTCGAAAAATATAGAGAGAAAACTAACTTTGCCATCGGAGGGTTTTTGGCCGGCGACTCCGGTCACCTTTGATTCATTTTCTTTCTTTTTCAGACTATCAAGAGAACAAGTAGTCATTTCAAGTCCGAAGCATCCAGCCTACTGATTTTCTTCGCATTATCAGAATCTTCATTGTCAAAAGACTTATCGGTGTCACTGCTCTTGGCCTTCAGTGCCATGCTCTTACCCTTACTCAAGTTTCCAATCCTTGTCAAACCCAACTCATAGGTCTACAGATTGCCAACCATCTATGTCAAAGGAATTTTGTCAATATCCTTTGATTTCTCAATTGCGGTGATCTTGGCATGGAATCTCTCAGGTAAAGATCTGAGCACCTTTCTAACAATATTGGGTTCGGGAATGGCTTCCCCAAGATTAAAGGTTGAGTTCACTATGTCCTTGAGCTTGGCATAGAACTCATCGAACGACTCATCCTCCTCCATCTTGATCTCTTCAAAGCTTGTAGTGAGCCTCTAAAGCTTCGAATCCTTGATAGCTTTAGTTCCCTCATAGGTTGTCTGAAGGATGGTCCATGCTTCCTTGGCAATTTCAGTAGAGGATATCTTCTTAAACTCCTCATTTGTGACCGCATTGAATAAAGCATTCAATGCCCTATTGTTGAAGTTAGCCGTCTTGATTTTAGTATCATCCAAATCGGCCGGCACTTCCTTTGGCTTGGTCCATCCTATCTCCACAGCTTGCAACACTTTTTCATCTAATGACTTCAAGAAAGCTCTCATGCGTACTTTCCAATATGCATAGTTAGTGCCATCAAATAAAGGAGGTATAATCAACAATTGTCCTCTATCCATGACAATAGGTCAATAGATCACACAGTAAAGATTAACTCTAATCAGAGTGTGTCTCTCTGATACCACTTGATAGGCCAAGAATGTATTGACCCCTTGTGATAAATTAACCAATTAATTAGCCAAGTTAATTAATTAATTCAATTAACATGCAAAACGTGTGGTAGCACAAACAAATCACCAACTAAGTTAAATGCAACGAAAAATAAAGTTGACACGGTGATTTGTTTACGAATGAGGAAAATGTCCAAGGCAAAAACCCCACCAAGTGATTTTAAGGTCGCCACTCCCGTGAATTCACTATTATCACAACAAGCAGTTACAAAGTAAAAGAACCCCAGTACCTTATACCAACCTACAGTTGAACCCTTACCTCAATACACAATTGGACTTGTTTTGTAGTAATAAACTCTCATTTTCAATGCACGGTTTCCAGTACGTGACTAACCAATCGATGTGCGAATCTTAGTACGCGGTTTACTCCTTTGCACGAATCCAAGTACGTGACTAACCCACCAACTTGAGAAGGATGTTGGCTACAAATTTCTTCAGTTCATCAACACAATGAAGATGAACTGAAGAAACCCTATGGCGTATAAACGCACCAACTTCTTCAAGAGAAAGATGAACTAAGAAAAATTCTGTCTTCAGTCACAATTTGCATGAACAAAAACTTTACCTCACACTTGCGCAACCTTTGGCGGCCCTTAAAATAATCCATATATATGTTTAGGGTTGTGAGAAAAGAAAATCTAAACACATACACTTGGATATGCGTGAAATCTGAAGGAAATATGCATGTGTGCAGCGGAAAAATAACGGTTCTACTTCATTCATATAAGTTAACATGTACTATATAAGTTTCAGAATTTGAGAACAAGAGAGTGTACCTTGGAGCGGTGACTTTCAAAACCGAAGATCAGAAACACTTGGGAAGACTTTCAATCTTCACTCCAATTCCACTAACACCCAAGATGTGTGGTCTCTCAATCAGTTTCAAAGGGAGAATATCAAGGAGTGTCTAACACTTCTTACACCACTTCATAATAGTGTTCTTTCAAAATTCTCTACAGAAAATTCTATATTTTTCTCCCTTTGTGTCTAATCAATTATCTAATTGGGCTGGCCTTTTGGGTCTTTCCAATTGGGCTTAAGTGTGTGGCTTAGAGTGGGACCAAAATGGACCAATAAGACACTAGCTCCAATGGGCCTTGGGCTTTTCTGTCAACTCTTGACAAGTCCAAAGTTACCATTAACTATATTTAATACCACTATATAAATATAGTTGCACTCTAGGCCTCATCAATAAATTATATCCCAAGACTTTATTGTATATGTAACCCTTTTGATGCGAACCTCAATCCACACGCTTTGAGACCCAACAAAAATATTGGAATACTTGCCCAAGAAAACTAAAATTCAGATTTTTGATAGAAACCCTGACCCAACGTTTATAATTGAAACGCGAACCAAAGGTATAAGTTGACCTTGACCCAATGATTATAAAGAATCACGAACCAAAGGTTTAAAGTTTGAACGCCACAAGGAAGAATCCCTGATAAGTTCACAGTTCTTGAAGAACCAAAAGAGAGCAAAGTCTCACATTTTTTGATTTTTATTCAATAATATTATGAAAAACGTTTACAAACTTCAGAGCCTATTTAAGAACTCCATAAAACTTGACAGACAAGAAAATATATTCTAAAATAACTCCTAATTGATACCTTACCATATCAGGAATCAAATTTGACCTAAAAAGCATTAATTGCACCTAAAAACAAGGAAAATACCTAAAAAACGTACTAAATAATAAAACCCTAAATAAAAGTTGATTTGGTGTGAAATTAGCAGATCCAAAATAGGAAAAAATCTGCCTTAACTGATATAGAGCTGGAAAGTCAATTAGCTATTAATTGACGCCATAAATCACTCCCAATTAAGCCAGATCAGCCCTAAATAGCTTGAATTAAATTTATTACGTTTTCAGCTTCCTTTGGGCGAAGCTTGGAATGTCCTGCGTTAGAATCAGCCCATTAAGTGCTTCTTTGATCTTCTTGGATCTTGCTCTTGTAATAGGCCCAATTGGAACTTGCAATGGATCCTTGAATGCTTGTCGATTCTCATCGCCTTTCATAAAATATTTGTAGTAACACAAAGTCATGAATATAGACTGTCATTTTGTAAATTACTACATCTTATCATTGAGTACCCGGTTTAATCCTTTAAAGTTATTCATCATATATTTATGAAATCCAATTTCATAAATATATACTCTAGTAACTATTTACTAAAGTAGTTAGGCCTAACATTCTGAATAACAAACCCATTAAACTTATCTCAAGGGAATATCTTCTATCTTCGTTAAAAGACTATGAATTCCATCTTGAGAACATATGTTCCATCAACATTAAATGTGGTTGCCCAACATAGTGAGATTTTGACCATAACTCTAGATCTCACTCCTGGTATATCAAAGCAACTTACACCTGATCAAGTCCGTTATTCTCTCAGGATTAAGAGTTCATGCAAATATAAGTCGTGAGTTTATTATTCATTTGACAGTCGTTAGGTGAATAATAAATCTCACACCGGTCCAGTTCAATATGTTTTAACTCTTAAAACATATCAACTAGAAATCTACATTTCCACAATCAAGACAAATCATCTTAGTTGATATGTTATAGTCTTCGCAGATGAACTGCCCGATTTCATCACCGACTACGAACTACAATTCTGAGTTTACAAAGAACTTGTGATTTACATCTTCTGTGACTTTTCACATAAATCACATATTATGCATCTCATGGGCTATATGATAATGACCTAATATTCATGTTACCATTATTTTTAGATAATAACAAAACAATTTTATTAAACACAACATTAAATCATACATAATAAAATACATAGCACCATACAATAAGATTTAAGAGCACTAATCCTAACAAAATCAAATCTGAAAAACTGATTTTTGTAAATCTCGATAGATTGGTTATCTATCGAGCAGCTGTTGAGCATGGGGCTAAAGATCCCTTTTAAATCTCGATAGATGCTATCTGTCGAGCTAGCTATCAAGCGTTAAAATCTAGCACTTCTTCACTTATTTCTTGGACAGATTTGCATGGATTCAATACTTAAACTTGAATCTTGTTCATTGAAGTATTAAACCCGTCCTAGATCTACCCAATTACAAGTAAAGTGCATTTTGTCATAGGATAAACCAATTCTAAATGACATATGTTCCTAACATGATTCACATATGTCCTAACAACGTAAGAATTCAAAATGTTTGCTATCAAGAGGCTTAGTGAACAGGTCGGCCTTCTGATCATCAGTGTGGATGAACTCAAGAGTGAGTGTGCCATCTTCGACAAGTTCAAGAATGAAGTGGTGTCGAATCTCTATATGTTTTGTTTGAGAATGTTGAACAAGATTTTTAGAGATGTTAATGGCACTGGTATTGTCGCAATAAATGGTAAGATGTTCTTTACGAATACCATAATCAAGAAGGAGTTCTTGTATCCACAGAAGTTAGGTGCAACAGCTACCGGCAACGATGTATTTAGCCTTAGTAGTGGCTAAGGAGATGGAATTCTGCTTCTTACTCATCCAGGAGACAAGATTATTACCCACATAAAAGCAACCCCCCGATTTACTTTTTCTATCATCAACATTCCTAGCCTAATTTGCATCAGAATACCTAGCTAAGGCATCGTTTGCATGAATTGTCAAACTAGGGCATTCAGACATGCCTTGCCCATTTGTTTTCAAAAAAAAAAAAAAATCACTTGTATTGCTACCTTAAAAAAAATTATCAAATTAAGATTTTTCAAAACCATGAATTCATCTCTCAAACTTGGGTCATTCGGCTAATTCCATCAGAATTAGTCAGTTAAGTTTAAATTGATATTACAAGACTTCGTCAGGTGAATTCTAAACTTGTCTCATTTAAAGTTCCAACAAGATCAGAAGAAAGTCAAAGGACAAAGAGCTAAAATCCAAAATTAATAAAAAAAATTTCTAAGAAACACTTCTTCTTGTTTTTGTAGGAAAATTTAAAACACAAATCAAGCATCATTGGGACTCTGGGTCCGCCTGCGCGAAGATCACCTTGACCCACCTCTAGAGGAGTAGCCCTTAGTGTTTTCTTCTTGACTTGCATAAAACCCAGACTCTTACTGCCGATTCTGAAGTTCAAGATTTCTAATCCTTTCCTCCAAGGATCTTATGTTGGCATCAGCCAATGCCGGTCAACTCACCTAAAAAATTAACAAAGACAAGTGTTAGATCAATCATCAAGGAAGTCCAAGCCAAAAACACTCAGAAAGCATCATCTTATACCCAACTTGCTTCATTGATCACATTTTGGGAAGACTGAGTACGTGCTACCAATTGCAAGCCTCCAATCATCCGCATACATTCTTCCACAAGATCAATATTGACCTAAAACGCAAATTCATCAGTTCATGAACAACTCAGCGATCCAAAAAAAAATTGAGGACAAGAAACTAAAGGATTCAGGAACACACTAGATTAGGCCAAGGGACATTTGGGATGTGCTCTGGCCTGTCTAAAGTCATGGAGCTGTACAACCCGTCAAGATTCATCACTTCATATTGTCATGCAGGAAAGTGAGGGTAGGTTTCTATGAAAGAACTAGAAGAGCTACTAGCATGACTAGGAGGGGGATTCTCTTCTTCCTCTTCCTCTTCCTCTTCTTCAGAAGATGAAGCCTAAAAGTGCAACATACAGATATTGTCACATGGCCAAAAATATGGAGGGTGAGCATACAAGATGAAATACAACTTGGCTTCAGAAGGGAAGGGAAATACCGATGTCACAGGATGCCAACTAGACAACCTTGCAATTAAGTTTGAATAAATTCAAAATAATTTCTTGGTGTCCCTAAAACAACATGGCCAATTCGAGCACGAGCAATCTCTTCATTAGCTAAAAGGTCAGCCAACCAGATGGAGGCATAAAGAGGAGCTAGAATTGTTGTAGGGGTACACGTGTTGAACTTGAGGCAACACCCAATTAGCGAGATACCAGTACCTCCCATGGCCACACTCAATAACAGTACCTAACGGCTATTCAGCTCCAAAGCCCATTCACACTCAGCATACTCCTCACATCCAAGCCAAGGGTTCAAAGACATCTGAAAAATCACAAAGAACCCAGAATAAAAAGAATACCAAACCACAATCAAGCACAAAAAGCCCATACAAAAAGGAAACTCACATCAACCACAGTTAAATTGTTGATGAGAATCAACAAGCATTCAAGGATCCATTGCATGTTCCAGTTGGGCCTATTACAAGAGCAAGATCCAAGAAGATCCAAGAAGCACTTAATGGGCTGATTCAAGAGATTTGGGCTGATTCTAACACAGGATATTCCAAGCTTGGCCCAAAGGAAGATGAAAGTGTAGTAAATTTAATTCAAGCTATTTAGGGTTGATCTGACTTAATTGGGAGTGATTTATGGCATGAATTAATGGCTGATTGACTTTCCAACTCTGTATCAGTTAAGGCAGATTTTTTCCTATTTTGGATCTGCTAATTTCAGACCAAATCAACTTTTATTTAAGGTTTTATTATTTAGTACGTTTTTTAGGTATTTTCCTGTTTTTTAGGTATTTTCCTTGTTTTTAGGTGTATTTAATGCTTTTTAGGTCAAACTTGATTCCTGATATGGTAAGGTATCAATTAGGAGTTATTTTAGAATATATTTTCTTGTCTGTCAAGTTTTATGGAGCCCTTAAATAGGCCCTGAAGTCTGTAAACGTTTATCAGAATATTATTGAATAAAAATCAGAAAAGGTGAGGCTTTGCTCTCTTTTGGTTCTTCAAGAACTGTGAACTTATCAAAGATTCTTCCTTGTGGCGTTCAAACTTTATACCTTTGGTTCGTGATTCTTTATAATCATTGGGTCAAGGTCAACTTATACCTTTTGTTCGCGTTTTGATTATAAACGTTGGGTTAGGGTTTCTATCATAAATCTGATTTTTAGCTTTCCTGGGTTAAATATTCCAATATTTTTGTTGGGTCTCAAAGCGTGTCGATTGAGGTTCGCATCAATTGTCAATCACCATATGCCAAACTTCCAAAGAACGCTTGGAAGGCATTGACAAATGGTAGTTGGGCAACCAATGGAGAGACCTCGAATATATGCCATCAACATCTTCCTGAACTTAAGGACCAACCCCAAAATATTCATACATCCAGAATTGAAAAAAAAATCAACACACATCATTATGACCTACCAAAATGACTTTAAAAAAACCCCACACATAGCCAAAATTCCAAACCTCACCTACCAAACAAATGGTGCACCACTTAAGCTTGAGAGACTACGCCAAGAAATTTGATTCATGAAATGCAAAAGGATAGCATAAGCCATGCCACCCCAATCATAATTTTTGATTTGGTCAATATCCTTCAGGCTCTACAGATAGCACAAGCTCACAGCACTACCTAAGTCTAGACACAAGAAAGTCCCAATGAAGAGAAGCATGAACTGCATGTGCCAGTTGCTATGGTTTTACAATTTTCAATATTCTCATACAGCCACAACAAAGAGACATTTTTTCTCTTCAGTTTTGAAGGCACTACACCTAAAAGACTCTTAATCTCTTTCGAAGTAAGGGAATCATTGATCTTGATTCTTTAACCACCCAATCTCAAGCCAGTGATGACGAAGAAGTTGTAAGGCATCAACATCACTTCACCAATGCTTGGAAAATGGAATGTGTAAGTGGTATCCCAAAACCGTTTTGAAAAAGCAAGGAGTAACTGGAGATCCTTGTAGTCATGAGCTTCCTGGTTCAGTAAAGCTTGGAAAAAAGTCTGGAAGCCAGCTTCATTGATGATGTTCTTAATATTCGTAGACAATATTTCTCATATGCCTTTCAACATTTGAGGCTACCTCGGCTCTTAAGGTTTTACAAAACAAAGTTTGACCCATCATCAGGATAACCAAAATTTCCAACCTAGCAAAAATTTTCCATGACCAAAAATCTCATGTCCATCAAAAAAATTCTTTCCATGACCAAAATTACATATCCAACAAAATTTTCCATGACCAAAAATCTCATGCCTAACAAAAATTTTTCCATGACCAAAATTACATGCCCAACAAAAATTTTCAATGTCCAAAGTTTCATGGCCATCACAAAAATGCATACCACTACAAAGTCTTTCCATACCCATACCCACAAATTTCTTTCCATGCTCATAAAATAAAATTTACACATTCCAACAAAATTTCCACATTCATCAAAAGTGAATTTGTTCAACCAAGCCTATACAATAAATTTTCATAACTTCAATGCCCCCAAAATTCAAGACAAAATTCATCTAACAATACCACAAATTACATACATTGCCAAAATTCATGAACCATAAACATTGTCCAAATTTCACCATGTCCAATAGTTCAACCATTCAAAAATACCCCAACACCAAGATTACAACATAATCATAACAATTTCCAACCAAACCCTACAATGTCCAAAATTCCAACAAAAGCAAACAACAACCAAATGACAATGTCTCAACACCAAACTTTCAATAATCATTATTCTCTCAGGATTAAGAGTTCATGTAAATAAAATTTGTGAGGTTTATTATTCATTTGCAGTCGTTAGGAGAATAATAAATCTCACAACGGTCTAGTTCAATACGTTTTAACTCTTAAAACATATCAACTAGAAGTCTCCACTTCCATGATCAAGACAAATCATCTTAGTTGATATGTTATAGTCTTTGCAGATGAAATGCCAAATTTCATCACCGACTACGAACTAAAATTCTGAGTTTACAAAGAACTTGTGATTTATAGCTTCTATGACTAAATCACATAAATCACATACTATGCATCTCATGGACTATATGATAATGTCCATATATTCATGTCAATACATCTTAACTCTTAAAATATATCAACTAGAAGTCTCCACTTCCATGATCAAGACAAATCATCTTAGTTGATATGTTATAGTCTTTGCAGATGAAATGCCAAATTTCATCACCGACTACAAACTAAAATTCTGAGTTGACAAAGAACTTGTGATTTATATTTTCTATGACTAAATCACATAAATCACATGCTATGCATCTCATGGACTATATGATAATGTCCATATATTCATGTTACCACTATTTTAGATACTAATAAAACAAATTTATTAATCACAACATTAAGTCATACATAATGTCATACATATCATCATACAATAGGATTTAAGGGCACTAATCCTAACAATCTCCCACTTGCCATAAAGACTATTGTGCACTAATCTAACTCTCATTTCCCTCCAAATGTGACTTAAAAGTCCTTTGGGGCAAGGCTTTGGTAAAGGGATCTTCTAGATTACTTGCACTATCAATCTCTGCTACAACTACATCTCCTCGAGCAACATTATCTCGAATGATGTGGTACTTTCTTTCTATGTGCTTTCATTTCTTGTGATTCCTTGGATCCTTGGATTGTGCAACCGCTTCACTATTGTCACAGAATAATGTGATAGGAACTTGCTCCATTCTTACAACACCAAGATTAGAAAGGAATTTCTTAAGCCAATCAGTTTCCTTTGCCACTTCACAAGTAACAACATATTCAGCTTCCATGGTGGAGTTAGCAATACAAGATTGCTTAACACTCCTCCAACTTATGGCTCCACCACCCAAGGTGAACACACAACCTGAATGAGACTTTCTTAAATCAAGATCTGACTGAAAATATGAATATGTATAACCAATAGGTATCAAATCCTCACAACGGTATACAAGCATATAATCTCTCGTTCTCTTTAGATACTTAAGAATATGCTTTACAGCTTGCCAATGTTTAAGTCCTAGATTTGATTGATATCGGCTGATCATGCCAACTGAATACCTAAAAAAGAAGCACTTAATGGGCTGATTCAAGAGATTTGGGATGATTCTAACGCAGGACATTCCAAGCTTGGCCCAAAGGAAACTGAAAGCATAATAAATTTAATTCAAGCTATTTAGGGCTGATCTGACTTAATTGGGAGTGATTTATGGCATGAATTAATGGCTGATTGACTTTCCAGCTCTGTATCAGTTAAGGCAGATTTTTTCCTATTTTGGATCTGCTAATTTCAGACCAAATCAACTTTTATTTAGGGTTTTATTATTTAGTACGTTTTTTAGGTATTTTCCTTGTTTTTAGGTGCATTTAATGCTTTTTAGGTCAAACTTGATTCCTGATATGGTAAGGTATCAATTAGGAGTTATTTTAGAATATATTTTCTTGTCTGTCAAGTTTTTTGGAGTTCTTAAATAGGCCCTGAAGTCTGTAAACGTTTATCAGAATATTATTGAATAAAAATCAGAAAAGGTGAGGCTTTGCTCTCTTTTGGTTCTTCAAGAACTGTGAACTTATCAAGGATTCTTCCTTGTGGCGTTCAAACTTTATACATTTGGTTCGTGATTTTTTATAATCATTGGGTCAAGGTCAACTTATACCTTTGGTTCACGTTTCGATTATAAACATTGGGTCAGGGTTTCTATCATAAATCTGATTTTTAGCTTTCCTGGGTTAAATATTCCAATATTTTTGTTGGGTCTCAAAGTGTGTCGATTGAGGTTCGCATCAGAAACACACCGCTTTGTACAAGAGTACAAATATAGGCTGGTTTGTATAAAAAACAGTCTTGACATCACTCGCCTTAGCATAAAAACTCCATTATTTTTTTGTTTTTCTCTCATTTTTTCCACTCTGAACTGTCTTTTCATTCTTTTTTATGTTTTCATCTTCTTTTTTCTGTTCACTCTCTTTTATTCTTTCACTCTCTTTCTCAGCATCTTTTTTTGCATTCTCAATCTCACAATTTTTCAAGTCATTTTCTCTTTTCAGTTTCACTTGATCTTCAAACACTTGTCTTGGAGTCAACGGTACAAGAGTAATGATTTTATTATCTTTAACAAAAGAATACCTATTCTTGAACCCATCATGACTGACCTTTCTATTAAACTGCCATGGCCTGCCCAATAAAATGTGACCCGCTTGCATTGGAACAACATCACAAAGTACTTCATCCTTGTACGTCCCAATTGAAAAAGAAACCAGTACTTGCTTATTTATCTTAACTTCTCCACAATCATTCAACCACTGCAACTTATATGGTCTAGGGTGTTTCAAGGTAGGTAAATTCAATTTTTCAACTAAAGTAGTGCTAGCCACATTAGTATAGCTTCCCCCATCTATAATCATACTACATACCTTGTTGTTGGCGTGGCATCTAGTACGAAAAATGTTCTCCCTTTATTGTTCCATGTCATCCTCTTTGACTTGGGCACTTAAAGCACGCCTAGCCACAAGTGACTCGCCCTCCACTGGATACTCGACTCCCTCATCACAAGCATCCTCAAGTGATGGAATCTGATCATCATCTTCCTCGCTTTCAATTTCCACCTCTCCATCAATACGTGCGATCATGGTCCTCTTATTTGGGCATTGTGAAGCAATATGACCTACTCCCAAACAACGAAAACACTTAATATCACGATTACGAGTCTGAGATTCATTTTTACCTTTGTTGACACTAGGAGCTTCATCTCCCCTTTTTGGTGGTTCGACTTTGGACTTGAAAACAGCCCATTCGTCTTTCCTCCCATTTGACCTCCATGAAGTAGAGAAGCCCGGATTTTGAAATGACCGAGTTCCTTTCCTTTTAAGCTGTCGTTCCACCTTTATTGCCATGTGCACCATGTCCTCCAACTCCACGTAGTGCTGCAACTCCACCACGTTGGCAATGTCGCGATTCAGCCCATTTAGAAACCTTGCCATGGTAGCTTCTCTATCCTCCTCTACATTTGCCCGAATCATGGCAATCTCCATCTCCTTGTGGTAATCATCCACACTCCTATAGCCTTGAGTAAGACTGTGTAATTTCTAATACAAGTCCCTATAGTAGTGACTAGGAACAAACTGCCTCTTCATGATGGCCTTCATTTCCTCCCAACTCTTAATAGGTCTCTCATGGTTTCTCCTTCTGTTCATCACAAGTTGATCCCACCATATAATAGCATAGTCAGTAAACTCAATGACAACGAGTTTTACCTTTTTCTCCTCAGAGTAGTTATGGCACTCAAAGATTAACTCCACCTTTTTCTCCCAATCCAAGTATGCTTCTGGATCATTTTTCCCTTGGAATGTTGGTATCTTCATTTTTATGTTTCCTAGGTTCCTGTCAGTCCCATCTTGCCATCTTGGATCTCTTTGGAAACCTCTGCCACGTCTTTCTCCCCTTCGCAAAAACCTGCCCTCATTGTTTAATGAAGCTTGATCTTCTTCATCTTCAAACTCATGCTCGTGGTAGTCATCAGAATCATTCATGCGAGAGTGCCTTTCTTGCCTTCTAGCATTAGGCCCTCTTTGGGGACGCTCCCCACGCAAAGTAGCAATAACAGTGTCTTGCATATCCATCCGATCCCGAATCTCATTAAACACCACGTTCATGCATTCAAATTGTTGTTGCATAGCCTGTAAAATGATGGACGACTCCTCCCCTTCTTCCCTATTTGATGTTTCACACTTGAAAGACATACTTTTGAAACAACAGAGAATTGTTAGAAATAATTCCTCACAACACTCCCTCACGTGTTTGCACTCAAATTATGTCACTCCCACTCGTGTTTCACTCTTAAATTGGCTTTTTCCCGATAACAGTCTCACACTCTCTTGCCTTTTCTTGCCTTTTTCCACTCGTAACTTCGCCTTTTCAGTTCTTCATTAAACTAATAAACTTGATCAAGAAATTCAACTTGTAGTGTAAAAACAAATACCAACGGCAAGAAAATAAGACAGAAACACTAAATCAAAGGAAGGGGACAAAAGAAAAACGATATTCTGGTCTGAGAGAATTGAAACTACAAACAAAATTTTTTTTTTTTCTAATTCTGTTCTGATGTCTTTTTTTTTTTTTTTTAAAGAGCTGGGTGCACGATTTTAACCTAGTGCACTTCAACAAAAATAAAAAAAATAAGAGCGATGAGTGAAGCATACAAAAGGAATAGGATAGGATGATAACAGGAAACAAAAAGAATAAAGGGATAGAAAACTGATTTTAGAACCTGTGCTCCGATACCAAATGATGCGAACCTCAATCGACACGCTTTGAGACCCAACAAAAATATTGGAATATTTACCCAGGAAAGCTAAAATTTAGATTTATGATAGAAACCTTGACCCAACATTTATAATCGAAACGCGAACCAAAGGTATAAGTTGACATTGACCCAATGATTATAAAGAATCACGAACCAAAGGTATATAAAGTTTGAACGCCATAAGGAAGAATCCTTGATAAGTTCACAGTTCTTGATGAACCAAAAGAGAGCAAAGACTCACCTTTTTTGATTTTTATCCCATAATATTATGAAAAACGTTTACAGACTTCAGGCCCTATTTAAGGGCTCCATAAAACTTGGCAGACAAGAAAATATATTATAAAATAACTCCTAATTGATTCCTTACCATATCAGGAATCAAATTTGACCTAAAAAGCATTAAATGCACCTAAAAACAAGGAAAATATCTAGAAAACGTACTAAATAATAAAACCCTAAATAAAAGTTGATTTGGTCTGAAATTAGCAGATCCAAAATAGGAAAAAATCTGCCGTAACTGATATAGAGCTGGAAAGTCAATCAGCCATTAATTCATGCTATAAATCACTCACAATTAAGCTAGATCAGCCCTAAATAACTTGAATTAAATTTATTACATTTTCAGCTTCCTTTGGGCCAAGCTTGGAATGTCTTGCGTTAGAATCAGCCCAAATCTCTTGGATCAGCCCATTAAGTGCTTCTTTGATCTTCTTGGATCTTGCTCTTGTAATAGGCCCAACTGGAACATGCAATGAATCCTTGAATGCTTGTTGATTCTCATAAAAAACACTTTCCTTTGGCTTAGTATTTTTTCTTTCCCTTGTTGACAACTCTTAAGGCAATGTGTTTACCATCTTTCTTGGTAAAATCCTTCTTCTTTTTCCTACCCTTGTCTTTCGACTTAGGTTGAGAAGTAAAAGCTTCAACCATATTAGCATCAACGCTGGATGTACCAAGAAAGCCTTCCGCTGCCACCAATTCATTCATTAATTCAGACAATGTATAAATCTTTTTGTTCATGTTATAATTAAGTCTAAATTCCTTGAATGATTCTAGTAGTGACTTGAGATTCTCTATCAATGTCGGCACCTAAAACTTCCAGTGTATTTAGATGAGAGATCATCCTAAGACAATGCTCCCTTACTGAAGTACCTTCAGCCATTTTGGTATTGTTGAGGACTCTTTTTTCTCCCCACGTGGCACTACATCATTGGCAACCCATGCCACATTAAAATATTATTGATTTTTTGGATAAATCTCTTTAAAGCCCAAAATAAACTCATATCTCATTCAACTACATAGATTGGGCTCACGTGGCTCGCAAGATCTTTACTTCAAGAGGCAGATTCATGGTCCACATTTGCTCTTCATCAATTGGGATCATAACCTCACGATATCATCAACATCAACATATGGATCGGGCTTAAGGAATGAATCAAAGCTCACGGCCCATATTACCTCTCTTACACTTATGGCAAGCGGCTTCTTCAACAAAAGCCCATATTTACACAAAATAACAACAAAGCCCGAGGTAAGTCATCTCATCTTCGGCTTATGATCCAAGCTCATAAGTCTCTTTGGGGAAACTTTGGGAGTTGTGGTTTGGAGGGCCAAGAGATATGTTCAGTAAAGCTCCAGCAGTTTAAAGTTGATAAAAGAAACATGTTGCTGTTAGGATGTGTGCCCTTAAATCCTATTGTATGATGCTATGTATTTTATTATGTATGACATTATGTATGACTTAATGTTGTGTTTAATAAAGTTGTTTTGCTATTATCTAAAATAATGGTAACATGAATATTGGGACATTATCATATAGTCCATGAGATGCATAGTATGTGATTTATGTGAAAAGTCACAGAAGATATAAATCACAAGTTCTTTGTAAACTCAGAATTGTAGTTCGTAGTCGGTGATGAAATTGGATATTTCATCTACGAAGACTATAACATATCAACTAAGATGATTTGTCTTGATCATGGAAATGGAAATTTGTAGTTGATATGTTTTAATAGTTAAAACATATTGAACTGGACCGGTGTGAGATTTATTATTCTCCTAGCGACTATTAAATGAATAATAAACTCACGACTTATATTTACATGAACTCTTAATCCTGAGAGAATAATGAACCTGATCATGAGGTGTAGGTTGCTTTGATATATCCGGAGTGAGGTCTAAAGATACAATCAGAACCTCAGTATGTTGGGCAACCACATTTAGTGTTGATGGAACATATATTCTCAAGATGGAATTCATAGTCTCTTAACGGAAATACAAAATATTCCCTTGAAATAAGTTTAATGGATTTGTTATTCAGAATGTTAGGCCTAACTACTCTAGTAAATTGTTGCTAGAGTATATATTTATGAAATTGGATTTCATAAATATATGATGAATAACTTAAAGGATTAAACCGGGTACTCAAGGATAAGACGTAGTAATTTACAAAGTGGCAATCTATATCATGACTTTGTGTTACTACGAATATTTTATGAAGGGGTTACATGTACAATAAAGTCTTAAGATATAATTTATAGATAAAGCCTAGAGTGCAACTATATTTATATAGTGGTATTAAATATAGTTAATGGTAACTTTAGACTTGTCAAGAGTTGACAGAAAAGCCCAAGGCCCATTGAAGCTAATGTCTTATTGGTCCCTTTTGGTCCCACTCCAAGCCACACACTTAAGCCCAATTGGAAAGGCCCAAAAAGCCAGCCCAATTAGATAATCGGTTAGACATAAAGGGAGAAATATACAGAATTTTCTGTAGAGAATTTTGTATAAACACTATTGTGAAGTGGTGTATGTAAGTGTAAGAAACTTTGACATTCTCCCTTCGGAACTGATTGAGAGACCACACATCTTGGGCGTTAGTGGAATTGGAGTGAAGATTGAAAGCGTTCCCAAGTGGTTCTGATCTTCGGTTTTGAAATTCACCGCTCCAAGGTACACTCTCTTGTTCTCAAATTTTGAAACTTATATTGTACATGTTAACTTTTATGAATGAAGTAAATCCATTTTTTCTTCCATTGTACACATGCATTTTTTCTTCAGTTGCTTGGCGTGTCTTCTCCAACTCCATGAACTCTAACGAGTCCGTGTGTAGCGGGTAAGATATGCTAAGCATCTCTTATCACATAGCACTTTAGATGATAAAATTCCCCATTGCTCTTTTCCTAAAATTTAATATTCATCATATGACAAACACTCAATATCCCCATCCATCTAACTGCTAGAAAAATAACTGTTCATTCAATCCCCAGCTGTTGCCATACAAATTTAGAAACTTCATTATATTATTCTACATAACTTTCATTACTACTTTCAGCTAAAATCCAACTCAAAACACATGGCCTAATCTGATTGGCTATTTTTTATCTCCAATTATATACAAAATATTCATGATATCTCTCAATACCCAGCTGCTATCTGCCACAATCAGACCATATATTTCTCTACCAGCTGCCAGAGTAGAGAATTGAATTCTCTTCTTGCTCTCCAAGATTATGTCACAACACAAAGGGACCTTGACTAAATCTCTAAAGCTTTATTAACTTTCAACCAATCCTTCTATTACTTACTAGAAATGTGTTGTAATGGAACCTTGCACAAAAAACACAAACACCCAAAAAGGAAACATTTTCAGCAAAGTTTCAGCAGTGTATTCAGCACTTGACACCTGGCTGGAAGTGATATCATCAGCCATTTAATGCTGAAATCCCAGCTGCCAGCTACTATACCCAAACTAGCAAGATTCCTTTAAAAGAGATCTTACCATTTTCAACAAATCCATAAAGTAAATGCAGAATGTCCTCTCCAAAAGTCTGAAATCACCCAGCTGGCCTCATTTGCTTCTACCTAAAGTAACAGCTGTCTCATGATAGTTGTCACAGCTTTTCCTGACAGCTGGGATAGCCTTTTCAGAACAGCTGTGACAACTGATCTAGCAGCCTGAGCATTACTGTTTTTTTCCACATTTGGCTAAAACCAAAGCCAACCAAAGTTGTTAGGGTTTATGCTCTAAAATTCAATTTACTGGCATGTCATAAATAATTAAAAATTTTAATTATATGAGACTATCTATAAATGAATTAATGGGACATTATCTTAGTCCATGAGATGCATTGTATGTGATTTAGTCACAGAAGATGTAAATCACAAGTTCCTTGTAAACTCAAAATGTAGTTCGTAGTCGGTGATGAAATTGGGCATTTCATCTGCGAAGACTATATCAACTAAGATGATTTGTCTTAATCATGGAAATGGAGATTTCTAGTTGGTATGTTGATATGTTGATATGTTTTAAGAGTTAAGACATATTGAACTGGACCGCTATGAGATTTATTATTCTCCTAACGATTGTCAAATGAATAATAAATCTCACGACTTCTATTTACATCAACTCTAAATCTTGAAAGAATAATGGACCTGATCATGAGATGTAGGTTGCTTTGATATATATCAGGAGTGAGATCTATTAGTTACAGTCAAAACCTCAGTATGTTGGGCAGCCACATTTAGTGTTGATGGAACATATATTCTCAAGATGGAATTCATAGTCTCTTAACGGAGATACAAAATATTCCCTTGAGATAAGTTTAATGGGTTTGGTTATTCAGAGGGTTGGGCCCAACCACTTTAGTAAGGAGTTACTAAAGTATATATTTATGGAATTGGATTTCATAAATATATAATGAATAACTTAAATAATTAAACCGGGTACTCAAGGATTAAGATGTAGTGATTTACAAAGTGGCAGTCTGCGTCCATGACTTTGTATTACTACGAATATTTTATGAAGGGGTTGCATGTACAATAAAATCTTGGGATATAATTTGTAGATAAGGCCTAGAGTGCAACTATATTTATATAATGGTATTAAATGTAGTTAATGGTAACTTTGGACTTGTCAAGAGTTGGCAGAAAAGTCCAAGGCTTATTGGAGCTAGTGTCTTTTTGATCCCTTTTGGTCCCACTCCAAGCCACACACAAGAGCCCAATTGGAATGGCCCAAAAAGTTAGCCCAATTAGATAATCAGTTATATATAAAGAGAGAAACATACAGAATTTTAGAGAGATGTTTTTCATGAGACCTTTCCAAAAGTGTTTTCATACAAGGAATGAAATGGTTTGTATGTGAGTGTTGGACACTCTCCTATTCTCTCTTTAATGAAAACTGATTGAGAGACCACACATCTTGGGCATTAAGTGGAATTGGAGTGAAGATTAAAAGTATTCCCAAGTGCTTCTGATCTTCGGTTTTGAATTTCACCGCACCAAAGTATGCTTTCTTGTTCTCTAATTCTAGAACTTACATAGTACATGTTATCAATTGCGAATGAAGTAGATCCGTTAATTTTTCCGCTGCGCATGTTTTGTATGAGATACAAACAAGTATTTTCCAGTATTTTTCCAACATATGGTATCAAAGCAGTCTTCAATTTCGAATTGTATAACATGTTTTGTGAGTTTTGGAATTAGTGACAATAGTTTCATGTTGTGAGAAATTTAATTTTCTGCATGGTTGTTGAAACTATGATTTGATGAAAACTGATTTTGATGTTATGATGTTGTTTAAATTTTGAGTTTATGTATGTTAAATTGGATTTTAAGGCTATAGCATCAATGATATTCAGTTTAGATATCAATCTATGTCCATTATGTTCATATGATGGTTGTTTTGTTCATGAAAACGTTAAAAAAACTGTCTTAAAAAAATTCTGGAAAATTCAAAATTCGAGACGCTCGATCGATCGAGCATCTGTCGAGCATCAATCGACCTGGCAGAAGTTTTCTCGATGGATCAAGGATCTGTCGAGAATCAATCGAGCTTTGCGGAATTGTTTCTCGATGGATCGAGGATTTGTCGAGAATCGATCGAGCTTTGCAGAATTGTTTCTCGATCGATCGAGCATCTGTCGAGGATCGATCGAGGACTGATGATCCAGAATTTTCCAAGTGTTTTTCATCTATATAAAGAACAAAGATTTGTGTGATGAGATTACACATAGTTCTAACTAAAAGACCTAATGAAATCAAAGATATTAGTTAAATAGAATTCTTAGTCCTAAATAGTATAGGACTTGTCTTTTAACAAACATTCTAATGAGATTAGAATTGTTGTATGTTTAAAAGTCCTTAATTTATTTTAATTAGAAGTTTTAATGAGATTGAAGCTTAATTAAAAGGTATATAGTTTCTAATGAGATTAGAACTTATCATTTAGGAAATTAAGGATAGAGTTCTAAATAACTAATTTTTGGTTCATTAGTGTTTAAGGAATCCTAAATAGTTTAGGACTTGCATTTTAGTTAGTGATTCTAATGAGATTAGAGCCTTGAACAAGTGCAAGGTTATTAGTTGTGATGGGATCACAATTATTTAAGAAAAACCCAAATAATGAGTGGGAGTGTTGAAATAACCTTTTTGTTAGGTTTATTGTAATGTGAATAGATACCTTGTCTTGACTTTGAGTCTTGCATTCCATGCGGAGGGTATTTACTTCACGGATTACAAGGTTAAACTTCTTTGTGATTACGCGAATGTTCGTTACGCTATAGTGATGTGACTTAGTAACATCACATTGAATTTAAACAATTAAACACATATGATGTGTAGGGTTAAAATTGAGATGTAATCACAATGATTTCAATACAATCCACTTGTTTTATAATTTCTAGTGGGAGAGAGATTCAAGGGTTGATTCTCACGGCCTCCATTGCAGGTTTATAGTAGTGTGATTAGGCACCTCGCCTTGGCGTATATGCCTTGCTCCCTTCAGAAGGTGTTTAATTCATGATACTACTGATTAAACTTCCTAATGATGGATGAAGTGTGTTTTTACATTGAGAACGACCACGCTTCCGTGGAGTTACTTGGTGACTCACATTGATTCTAGGCAATGGTGTACACTAGACTAAGTGTAATGTTAACCTCTCTTCGGAGCTATGTCATTATTACTTAGAGGCTAAAGAAAAAGTGGCAAATTATTTTTGTTTGGTAAGAGTTACCATGATAGCATGAATAATGAGAATGATTCTCACCTAATCATAGTGATTGGTATGACCTCGCTTCCGAGGAATATTAATTGCGGGATTAGGTTGTCGTTGCACCTAGTATAGTATGTTTTTCGGGTTCCATACTATATGGTTATGGATGCAAAATATAATGTCCCTATAATTATGTTCTTAGTCTCAAAATAAAGTTGTCATAAATTTTGTTCTCAAGCTACTATTTTAATTGAATCACAATAACTAAAGAAATAATTTTGGACATGGTGCTTAAAGGAGTTGAAGTACATATATATGTTTCGATTCAGCATTATCACAATTTCCTATGCATGATGCATTGATGGAAGATGGCTTATGATATGATCATAATCTCCATTGAAATGCTAATATGTTACATTGGCTTTTATCTCAAATGTACTACAGCATAAGATGCAAGAGTTAGTACTAGATTTAGACTTTATATTAAGTCTAAATGAGAAGTTTTGGTGTGAAATTTCGTGCTACTAGGTGATATTCAATACAAGTCATATTGAGTGCCAAGAAAAGCTTAAGGAGTTCCAATTTTATGTCATTTAATGAAAATATTTTATTTTTTAAAATGAATTGGAATTCTTGGATGTAGAGATTAAATGTTAATCTCATATGGATGTGATCCACAAGTCCTTGTTAGAATCAATTAATCAATTCAGATTGTTTTGAAAATGAATTTCTTTTATATTATCTAAATTGATGAGTGAGTTCTACACAACGAAAGACATTCTAAAAGCTAAGGCTAGGATCAATATGATTGAATTCAAATTCTTAGACTGAACCGAAAGTTAAGGGTGGTAAGAAGAGGAATTATAATACCAAACAGCTGGACAAGCGAGTTGTCCTAGTAGTTGCCAAAAGGAAATTAGACTAAAAAGTATGACCAAAAGGAAAGTGTTTCCAGTTTTTGGTAAAGCTAAGCATTGTCCATGATTATTTTCTAGATAGAAATTTACAGGTTTTACTTTTAAAGAGAAAGTTTTCGTCCTTTAGCAATGTATGTTTTGGCACTTATGTCTAGATCTTATTAATCTAAATTATATTCAAGATTGGTGAAAGATGGGCTTTTTAGAACTATTATTTTGTTATATTCCTAGTCTATGAATTCAATTTAGATGATAATATGATCTAGGGCTCCTTTTGTAAAGGAATATAGTTTCAATAACTTCTTTTAAGTGAATACATACATGAAGGAGGAATAAGACTCTTTTAGAAATAGTAAAGTACATGATTAGTATTTCCATTTGCTTATTTCTTTTGGAGATATACTCTAATAATTACTATACATTTTCTAAAATTGATTTCAAAAGTTTGTTCCTAGGACATTTGTCAAATTGTGGATTGGGTGAAAACCTAGTATATGATACTTCCACTTTTGGGAATGTCTAGCACTTGTGCTAGAAAGGAAGTCTAACAAATTGAAATCAAAAGATAGAAAAATGTATGTTTATATTGGGTATCCAAAAGGAATTGCAAAAGGTTATTTTGGTAGTCATAAAGAAGATAAGGTGTTTGTAGAGTACAAATACAAAGTTTCTTTAAGATGACTATGTGAATAATCTTAAAGCAAAACGTAGAATCGTTCTAGAAGATAAATGTCAGAATTTGTTGTAAGACAACTATGAAATACATTTAGAAATGAGATGGTTGTATTAGATACATCACAAGGCATTATTCTAAATATATAGCTAGTACACCAATACAATATCGTAGTGGGAGGATTGCCAAATAAATTCACACTTTTGGAATAAACTTTTGAAGTCATTCCACAAGGATATGAATTTGATCCTCAGTACTACGTAGAGGCAATAGATGATATGAATATGGATTATTGGATCAAGGTTATGTAAATAGAATTAGATTCTATTTAAAGTCTAGAACTTGTAGAGGCGCCTAATGGCATTAAGCCTATTGTTCTCAAATAGGTCTACAAGAAAATGAGATTGATAGATTTGAAGTTGCAAACCTTCAAAGTCAAGACTAGTGGTGAAAAAATTTATTCAGAAAGAAATAGTTCGACTATGAAAAGATTTTTTTTCACCAATAGTGAATTTTATCACTATCTAGATTCTCTTATCCATTATATTTCATTTGGATGAAATATGGCAATGGATATCAAGAAAGCTTCTTTTAGTAGCAATCTTGAGAAAGACATCCATATAATGTAACTAGACTTGTACATAACAAAAAACCAGTAGTGTTTAGTATGCAAGTTGCTTAAATTCCATTTATGGACTAAAGCAAGCACATGAATCATAAAATATCATTTTTGATCAAGAAATCAAGTTGTTTGATTTTGATCAAGTATTAAAAGGCCATATGTGTGTAAAAGCTATATAGAATAATAAATTTCTTAATGTATGTTGATGACATTCTAATCATTTAGAATGATGTAGAGATATTGTCATTAATGAAGTTTTTGGTTGTCTAGTCCAGTTTGATATAAAGTACTTGGGAAAGACTGGTCACATCCTAAGAATTTAATTTTGTTAAAATTCAGAAATTAGGATGTTTGGACTATCTCAAACTGCTTAAATAGATTAGAGTCTAGCCAAGTATAGCATGTAATACTTCAAGAAATGATTTTTTCCTTTTAAGTTTGAAGTTCCTTTATATAGGATTATGGTCCTAAGACATATAAAAGGAAGAGCATATTAAGACAGTTCCTTATATCAAATAGATAGAAAGTCTTTATGCTATGCTAAATTGATGAGAATCAACAAGCATTCAAGGATCCATTGCATGTTCCAGTTGGGCTATTACAAGAGCAAGATCCAAGAAGATCAAAGAAGCACTTAATGGGCTCATTCAAGAGATTTGGGCTGATTCTAACGCAGGACAGATGAGAATCAACAAGCATTCAAGGATCCATTGCATGTTCCAGTTGGGCCTATTACAATAGCAAGATCCAAGAAGATCAAAGAAGCACTTAATGGGCTAATTCAAGAGATTTGGGATGATTCTAACGCAGGATATTCCAAGCTTGGCCCAAAGGAAGATGAAAGTGTAGTAAATTTAATTCAAGCTAATTACGGCTGATCTGACTTAATTGGGAGTGATTTATGGCATGAATTAATGGCTGATTGACTTTACAGCTCTGTATCAGTTAAGACAGATTTTTTCCTATTTTGGATCTGCTAATTTCAGACCAAATCAACTTTTATTTAGGGTTTTATTATTTAGTACGTTTTTTAGGTATTTTCCTTGTTTTTAGGTGCATTTAATGCTTTTTAGGTCAAATTTGATTCCTGGTATGGTAAGGTATCAATCAGGAGTTATTTTAGAATATATTTTCTTGTCTGTCAAGTTTTGTGGAGTCCTTAAATAGGTCCTGAAG
>NC_134023.1:29551087-29583587 GCF_040712315.1 Castanea sativa
AACGTAAGTAACTCAGTTCTTTCAAACCTAGAGTCACGCTCTTTCGAATGTCGTTTCGATCCTTTCGGTAATGCCAGAAGTCTCTTTGAAAATGAGAAACGCCTAGATCGCCCGTCCCAAAAACTGTCTGATAAGGAAATGGAAGCCCTCCAAATTTGGGTTTTGAATGAGAAAGACAAAGGGCTGGGGGAAGGGGAGCGGTGAGGCGGGCTTGGGGCAAATGCCGGTGTTTGGCTAGAGAGAGGCCAAAGTCAGGCAGTGAAAGAGCAGGACTTCTTTCACGCCGTGAAAGGCAGGCCTTTTTCATGGCGAGTATTCTGATTTGCTGGATAGCTTTCCGTGAGAAAGGGAGGGGGAGTGGTGAGGCGGGCCCCCTCACTCTATAAGAGAACGAATGCGTTTTATGAGGACTGATCCGTCCCGTCTACCCCGGCTGGCATCCGATTCTGCCCGCGGACTATGCCTTATAGGATTTATTGAACCGCGTTACTCGTGATGGAATAGAGGTAATTCGCCGGGTCTGTCTTTTGCCCGAAGATGTGGGTTCGACTCCCGCTCACGACTATTCTTAAGAGTTTGTGCTCGACCGATAGAGTTGATTTGAGAGCGAAAGCGAGAGTGGGGTCGTTGAGGTAGCTCGAGAAAACTACTTTCTCTTACTTACGCAAAAGGAGAGGGTCGTTTAAAGGCATCCTATCAGTCAAGAAAGAACTCCACTTATGATAATAGATCCCGGAAAGGAAAGGGAAGAGGTCCGCCCTAGCGCTTATTAAGGCTTCTAGCTACTCTCGTCGAGCGTAACCAATTGCTTTCCTTGCTGTTGTAGTAGCTCTTCCAATCCCCTAGAGTGGTTACTTCTATCCGCTGCTTCCCCGTCTTTCCTTGTTTAGCTGCTAATAGTAGATTAAGCACTAAAGTCCTTACTCAACTCTTAGCTAGTTAAGGAATGATGCTTTAAGCAAGCGAGAAAACAGATGCGCTAACTGTTGCTTTCGAGCTAGCCCAGCAACGAAAAGAAGGAAGAGAACGAATGAGTAGGGGAGATCGTATACGCGGGATGGTAGCTTGACTTCTTTACTCTCTCTATTCTAGTTGAGTAAGGAAGTCCTCATAGCAACTAGTTTGTGAATGCTTAAATAGCTCTTTTTTAATAAAAAATACGGGGTTTTGACACTTTGTTTGATTGACTAATACGATTCCTAACTAACTGACGGGCAATTTCTCAAAGAGTTCCTTGTAGACTGAAAGGCGCTATTCCCCCTAGCGGAACACCAACCTAATCTCGATGAGAATCAGTACACGGAACTCGATCAATCCACGAAGGTGTGGCACTTCTCTACCCTCTGCTAGCAGCTTTCTTCTCTTAAGATTTTTCGAGTTACCTTGCAAACAAAGGTTCTTTTCAGAACAAATAGGTTACGAGCAAGAAGAAATTTAGGAAAAATGGCTTTCGGAAGAGAAGAAGAGAAGGGCTTCTTTGACAGAGCTGAAAGCAATTAGAAAAAAAAAGGTTTTGCACGTGAATCAGATGTTGGGACTTTTCTCTATCTTACTCTCGGATGGGCTACTTTCAGAAGTAGGCAACTCTGCTGTTACAGTATATACCAACAATAGGCATATCTGGCTGTTATAGAATCCCCTGCTATTGAATATGATTCACTATCCAATCCCATAACAGAAGAGGACTAGCGCTTTTTGCTTTCTTCCTTCACTTCGATCAAGGATTGCTGCTCGAAGGGCTCTTGCCCATGTCTAATGCCTTCTTAGATGAAGACGAAGAGCTGGTGCTCTAACCTGATGTCGGAATAGCAGCTGTGAATGGAATGGGGGAATTGTCCAAAGCGTTATTTTGCCTTGATTACCCTAGTTAAGATATCCCACGCAAGGAAGAGAATAGGTAATAGGCTGCAGAGAGGATACTTTTGCACTTTCGGATCAATGATGAGCTTTTTCTCTTTCTCCTACTATTGAAGCACATTAGCATCCGCAAACGATCTGCGGCATTGACTATTTTCTTTCCATGCCATAACATGAGACAGATCTCTCGCAACTAGTTCCCTTGCCTCAAAGAGTCAATCCCTTTTCATTCCTGATTCCACTCCTGAATACTGTTTGCAAACGAGTTAAAGGCGGAGTGACGGTTTAGGCTTAGCTTTGGATTCGACAGTTGGGATAGGAATGAAGCCAATGATGTCCCCAAACGAGAAGGCGGATCTTGTATTTCGGGATTACCCCTGAGCAGAAATGCGGGATTACCGGTTTTTGCACTCATAGGTTCTTTGAAAAGCGGAGTCAGAGCTATTGTCGACCGTGGTCAAGAAAGCGTCGAAAGAGTTACTCTTGCGGGGGCAGGTTGTTGGGGTTTATGCCCTAAAACCCAATTTATTGGCATGTATTTAATAATTAAATTGTTTAATTATATGAGACTATCTATAAATGAACTAAGACATTATCATAGTCTATGAGATGCATTGTATGTGATTTATGTGAAAAGTCACAGAAGATATAAATCACAAGTTCTTTGTAAACTCAGAAGTTTAGTTTGTAGTCGGTGATGAAATTGGGCGTTTCATCTGCGAAGACTATAACATATCAACTAAGATGATTTGTCTTGATCATGGAAGTGGAGACTTCTAGTTGGTATGTTGATATGTTTTAAGAGTTAAGACATATTGAACTGGACCGCTGTGAGATTTATTATTCTCCTAATGACTGTCAAATGAATAATAAATCTCACGACTTCTATTTACATCAACTCTAAATCTTGAGAGAATAATGGACCTGATCATGAGATGTAGGTTGCTTTGATATATCAGGAGTGAGATCTATTAGTTACGGTCAAAACCTCAGTATGTTGGGCATTCGCATTTAGTGTTGATGGAACATATATTCTCAAGATGGAATTCATAGTCTCTTAATGGAAATACAAAATATTCCCTTGAGATAAGTTTAATGGATTTAGTTAGTCAGAGTGTTGGGCCCAACCACTTTAGTAAGGAGTTACTAAAGTATATATTTATGAAATTGGATTTCTTAAATATATGACGAATAACATAAAGGATTAAACCGGGTACTCAAGGATTAAGATGTAGTAATCTTCAAAGTGGCAGTCTATATTCATGACTTTGGATTACTACGAATATTTTAATGAAGGGGTTGTATGCATAATAAAGTCTTGGGATATAATTTATTAATAAGGCCTAGAGTGCAATTATATTTATATAGTGGTATTAAATATAATTAATGGTAACTTTGGGCTTGTCAAGAGTTGACGGAAAAGCCCAAGGCCCATTGGAGCTAGTGTCTTATTGGTCCCTTTTGGTCCCACTCCAAGCCACACACTAAAACCCAATTAGAAAAACCCAATAGGCCAGCCCAATTAGATAATCAATTACTTATAAAGGGAGAAACATACATAATTTTTATTAGAAGAAGTGAAAAAGTGAAATAAGAAACGGTGTGTGAGAGAGTGTGAGATACACTTTCATTCTCCCTTTGAAAAACTGATTGAGAGACCACATATCTTGGGCGTAAAGTGGAATTGGAGTGAAGATTAAAAGTGTTCCCAAGTGCTTCTAATCTTTGTTTTGAATTTCTCCACACCAAGGTACGCTATCTTGTTCTTAAATTCTAAAATTTACATTGTGCACGTTATCAATCAAAAATGAAATAGATCCTTATTTGTTGATTCCGCAATGTGTTTTGTATAAGATACAAAACCAGTTTTCTCCTACAATTGGTATCAGAGCCAGGTTTTCATATCATGATTGTATAATGTGTGATTGAATTTTAGAATTTAAGAAAACCGTTATCTTTGTGTTTTTAAATTTCTGCATAAAGATATTGTTCCATAAATCTTGTGTGCATTGATAAATATATGTGATATATTGTTCTACATGTGCATGGATTGGACATTGATTCAATAACTATTAATGGAAGTTAACGAATTGCATGTAGAATCTGTGTAATTGTCATGTACGGTTTGCATTTATTCATGGTAGTTATTGATTGGCAGTTATGCACTTGTCAGAAACTTTGAATTGTTAATGCACCGTTTGACCTTTGAATGCATGGATTGAAGTCTTATTGCATGGTACGGTTTTTTATGGCATGACTTGGTTTCTTTAATTGCATGGCTTTTATTTATTTTGTTTTAATGCCATGGTTTGTACGGAATGTTTGATATGGATTAGCATGCAAAAAAAAAAAAAAATATATATATATATATATATATATATAATATTACGTTATTTATATTCATATATATTACGTTATATGAATTCGTATATTACATATATAGATTCATATATTATATTATATATAAAGTAATAATTATATATTACATATATTAATTTGTATATTATATTATATTATATATATATATATATATAATATAATATGGATTTTTATATATAATAAGGGTTTTTATTACGTTATATATATATTTATATATGTTAATGCTAGTTTAATGAAATTTATTCCTAATGAGCTTAGGATTATTTTTTTTTTTCACGTGTCTAGTATTATTATGGTTCTTGATCTGTAAATCTTCGTTGATAAAATCAAAAAGTGTTTTTGATGGCAGAACAATGAAGATGTCAAAAACGGTTACCTGAAAATTCTAAAAAAATCAGTTTTGCGAGTCTCGATCGATCGAGAATTCCTTTCGACCGATCAAAGGCACTGAATTTTGAATTTTCACTTGTTTTTGACTAAGTGTTAAAAATTTAATAAAAGCAAGGCTATATGATTAATTTTATAGTCCTTAAAAGTTAAGGATATTTATTAATCATTATCTAACTAAAAGACCTACTGAGATCAAAGATGTTAGTTAAATAGAACTCTTAGTCCTAAATTGTTTTATGATTAAAAGTCCTTAATTTATTTTAATTAGAGGGTTTTAATGAGATTAAAATTCTAATTAAAAATTTATATAGTTTCTAATGAGATTAGAATCTTTTATTTAGTAAATTAAGGAGAGAGTTCTATATAACTAATTTTTGATTCATTAGTGTTTAAGGAATCCTAAATAGTTTAGGACTTCCATTTTAGTTAGTGATTCTAATGAGATTAGAGTCTTGAATAAGAATAAGGTTATTAGTTGTGATGGGATCACAATTATTTAAGAAAAAACCCAAATAACGAGTGGGAGTGCTTAAATAACCCTTTTGTTAAGTTTATTGTAATGTGAATAAATACCTTGTCTTGACTTCGAGTCTTGCATTCCATGCGGAGAGTATTTACTTCACGGATTACAAGGTTAAACTTCTTTGTGATTAAGCGAATGTTCGTTACACTAAAGTGACATGACTTAGTAACATCACATCGAATTTAAACAATTAAACACATTTGATGTGTAGGGTTAAATTTGTGATTAGATCACAATGTTTTTAGGACAATCCACTTGTTTTAAAATTTCTAGTGGGAGAGAGAGATACAAGGGTTGGATCTCACGGCCTCCATTGTTGGTTCATAGTAGTGTGAAATATATACTTTGTCTTTGCTTCGAGCTTAGCATTCCATGTGGAGAGTATTTATTTCATGGTACTACAGGATTGAATTTCTTGGTTTATAGTAGTTTGATCAAACACCTTGTCTTAGCCTCGAGCTTTGCATTCCATGCGGAGGGTGTTTTGTATAATGGCACTACATAATAAGCCTGTTTAAGGGAATGAAATGTGGCTACACATGATTCTAGGCAATGGTGTACACTAGACTAAGTTTGATAGTATCCTCTATACTGAGTTCTTGCTATTATCACTTAGAGGCCAAAGAAATAGCGGAAAATTATTTTGTTTGGTAAGAGTTACCATGATAGCATTAATAATGAGAGTAATTCTTGCCTGATCGTAGTGGTTGGTATTCACTCTATGTTGAGGAATATTAATTGCAAGATTAGGTTGTCGTTGCACCTAGTATAGTATGTTTTTCGGGTTTTATACTATATGGTTATGGATGCAAAATATAATGTCCCTGTAATTATGTTCATAGTCTCGAATTGAAGTTGCCATAAATTTTTGTTCTCTAACTATTTTTTATTGAATCACATTAACTAAGATATAATTTTGGACATGGTGCTTAAGGAGCTGAAGTACATATATATGTTTCAATTCAGCATTATCATAATTTCCTATGCATGATGCATTGATGGAAGATGGCTTATGATATGATCATAATCTCCATTGAAATGCTAATATGTTACATTGGCTTTTATCTCAAATGTGTTACAGCATGAGATGCAAGAGTTAGTACTAGACTTAGACTTTGTATTAAGTCTAAATGAGATGTTTGGTATGAAATATCGTGCTACTAGACGATATTTAATATAAGTCATATCGAGTGCCAAGAAAAGCTTAAGTAGTTCCAATTCTATATCATTTTATGAAAATATTTTCATTTTAAAATGAATTGGAATTCTTGGATGTAGAGATTAAATGTTAATCTCATATGGATATGATCCATAAGTCCATGTTAGAATAATTTGACCAATTCAGATTGTTTTGAAAATAAATTTCTTTTATATTATCTGAATTGATGAGTGAGTTCTACACAACGGGAGACATCCTAAAAGCTAAGGCTAGGATCAATATGATTTAATCAAATTCTTAGCCTAGAACAAAAGGAAAAGGTGGTAAAAAGAGAAATTAAAATACCAAACAGTTGGGCAAGCTATTTGCCCTAGTAGTTGCCAAAAGGAAATTAGACTCAAAAGTATGACCAAAAGGAAAGTGTTTCCGTTTTGGTAAAGCTAAGTTTTGTCCATGATTGTTTTCTAGATGAAGATTTACATGTTTTACTTTTAAAGAGAAAGTTTTCATCCTTTGGTATTGTATGTTTTTGGCACTTATGTCTAGATCTTATTAATCTAAATAATATTCAAGATTGGTGAAAGATGGGCTTTTAGAACCATTATTTGTTAAATTTTCAATCTATGAATTCTATTTAGAGGATAATATAATCTAGGGTTCCTTTATTGTAAAGGAATATAATATCAATGACTTCTTTAAGTCAGTGCATACATAAAGGAGGAATAAGACTCTTTTAGAAATAGTAAAGTACATGATAAGTATTTCCATTTCCTTATTTCTTTTGGAGATATACTCTATGTATTACTATACATTTTCTAAAATTGATTTCAAAAGTTTGTTCCTAAGACATTTGTCAAATTGTGGATTAGGTAAAAACCTAGTATATGATACTTCCACTTTTGGGGATGTCCAGCACTTGTGCTAGAAAGGAAGTCTAACAAAATGAAATCAAAAGGTAGAAAAATGTGTGTTTATGTTGGGTATCCAAAAGGAATTTCAAAAGATTGTTTTGGTAGTCATAAAGAAGATAAGATGTTTGTAAAGTACAAATACAAAGTTCTTGATGATGACTATGTGAATAATCTTAAAGCTATACATAGAATCGTTCTAGAAGAAAAATGTCAGAATTTGTTGTAAGACAACTATGAAATACATTTAGAAATGAGATGGTTGTATTAGATACATCACAAAGAATTATTCTAGATATATAGCTAATACACCAATATAATATTGCAGTGGGAGGATTATCAATTATCAAATAAATTCATACTTTTGGAATAAACTTTTGAAGTCATTCCGCAAGGATATGAATTTGATCCTCGGTCCTACGTTGAGGCAATAGATGATATAAATATGGATTACTGGATCAAGGTTATGTAAATAGAATTAGATTCTATTTAAAGTCTAGAACTTGTAGAGGAGCCTAATGGCATTAAGCCTATTGTTCTCAAATAGGTCTGCAAGAAAATGAGATTGATAGATTTGAATGTGCAAACCTTCAAAGTCAAGACTAATGGTGAAAATATTTATTCAGAACGAAATGGTTCGACTATGAAAAGATTTTTTCACCAATAGTCAAGTTTGACTTTATCTAGATTCTTTTATCCATTATATTTCATTTGGATGAAATATGGCAATGGATATCAAGAAAGCTTCTTTTAGTAGCAATCTTGAGCAGACATCTATATGATGAAACTAGACTTGTACATAGCAAAGAAACGGTAGTATTTAGATTGCAAGTTCCTTAAATTCCATTTAAGGATTAAAGCAAGCATCTAAATCATAAAATATTATCTTTGATCAAGAAATCAAATTGTTTGATTTTGATCAAATATTAAAAGGCCTTATGTGTGTATAGCTATATAGAATAATAAATTTCTTAATGTATGTTGATAACATTCTAATCATTTAGAATGATGTTGATTTATTGTCATCAATGTGTTTTTGGTTGTCTAGTCCTGTTTGATATAAAGTACTTGGGAAAGACTGATCACATCCTAAGAATTAAACTTTGTTATAATTCAGAAATTAGGATGTTGGGTCTATCTCAAACTGCTTAAATAGATTAGATTCTAGCCAAGTATAGCATATAATACTTCAAGAAAGGATTCTTTCCTTTTAAGTTTGAAGTTCCTTTATATAGGATTATGGTTCTAAAACATATAAAAGGAAGAGCATATGAAAATGGTCCCTTATATCAAATAGATAGGAAGTCTTTATACTATGCTACATGCTAGGCTAAATATCTATTTTACGGTGGGCATAGTAAGCAAATATCAATTGAATCAAAAATCATTTAATTTAGTGGGAGTAAAGCATATACTCAAATATCTTATGGGAATAAGGTGTTATATGCTTGTCCACAGAAGTGAAGTTTTGATCATTACTGGATGTGCAAATACTGATTTGTAGTTTGATTGTGATTCATGAAGTTGGACTTCAAGATATGTGTTCATCCTTGGTAGTGAAGATACACATTATGAAGTTGAACTTCAAGATATGTTTTCACTCTAGGTAGTGAAGATACACATTAAGTGTAAATGATATCTTCTCATTAGAGAGATATGAGTACATGAGAAATAGTAGTAGTAGAAAAGATAATTTATGCAATAAATTTGGCTGTAACTTGTTTCCAAGCCTTGCCTTAGAGTGATTATGAATTACTCTAAAGGGAAATAAGTGTCAGATATATGATAAATTGTCTTTGAGGACAAGTGGGAGATTGTTGGGGTTTATGCCCTAAAACCCAATTTATTGGCATGTATTTAATAATTAAATTGTTTAATTATATGAGATTATCTATAAATGAACTAAGACATTATCATAGTCCATGAGATGCATTGTATGTGATTTATGTGAAAAGTCACAGAAGATATAAATCACAAGTTCTTTGTAAACTCAGAAGTTTAGTTCGTAGTCGGTGATGAAATTGGGCGTTTCATCTGCGAAGACTATAACATGTCAACTAAGATGATTTGTCTTGATCATGGAAGTGGAGACTTCTAGTTGGTATGTTGATATGTTTTAAGAGTTAAGACATATTGAACTGGACCGCTGTGAGATTTATTATTCTCCTAACAACTGTCAAATGAATAATAAATCTCACGACTTCTATTTACATCAACTCTAAATCCTGAGAGAATAATGGACCTAATCATGAGATGTAGGTTGCTTTGATATATCAGGAGTGAGATCTATTAGTTACGGTCAAAACCTCAGTATGTTGGGCATTCGCATTTAGTGTTGATGGAACATATATTCTCAAGATGGAATTCATAGTCTCTTAATGGAAATACAAAATATTCCCTTGAGATAAGTTTAATGGATTTAGTTATTCAGAGTGTTGGGCCCAACCACTTTAGTAAGGAGTTACTAAAGTATATATTTATGAAATTGGATTTCATAAATATATGACGAATAACATAAAGGATTAAACCGGGTACTCAAGGATTAAGATGTAGTAATCTTCAAAGTGGCAGTCTATATTCATGACTTTGGATTACTACGAATATTTTAATGAAGGGGTTGTATGCATAATAAAGTCTTGGGATATAATTTATTAATAAGGCCTAGAGTGCAATTATATTTATATAGTGGTATTAAATATAATTAATGGTAACTTTGGGCTTGTCAAGAGTTGACGGAAAAGCCCAAGGCCCATTGGAGCTAGTGTCTTATTGGTCCCTTTTGGTCCCACTCCAAGCCACACACTAAAGCCCAATTGGAAAGGCCCAATAGGTCAGCCCAATTGGAAAGGCCCAATAGGTCAGCCCAATTAGATAATCAGTTAGTTATAAAGGGAGAAACATACAAAATTTTTATTAGAAAAAGTGAAAAAGTGAAATAAGAAACGGTGTGTGAGAGAGTGTGAGACACACTTTCATTCTCCCTTTGAAAAACTGATTGAGAGACCACACATCTTGGGCGTAAAGTGGAATTGGAGTGATGATTAAAAGTGTTCCTAAGTGCTTCTAATCTTTGTTTTGAATTTCTCCACACCAAGGTACGCTATCTTGTTCTTAAATTTTGAAATTTACATTGTGCACGTTATCAATCATGAATGAAATAGATCCTTGTTTGTTGCTTTCGCTATGTGTTTTGTATGAGATACAAAACCAGTTTTCTCCTGCACAGGGAAAGGGCTTGTTAAGGACCTTCTTCTTCTTTGTCCTAATGCGAGCAACTGACATAGGTCAAATCGAATGCTTATCCGGTGTTCGGACGAAAGAATCTTGTTCGAGAATCTGCTCCACATTCATGCCCAGAATCTGCTGCTCTCTTTCCTGCAACCAAACCGAAGCTCTTTTCGCCTTTACCGGAGCTGCTAAAGCAACTGCAAAATTTCCTGTTGATTTCGCAGGACAGACAGATATTGAATTAACGGAAAGGAACTGAACCTGAACTGCCTTAATGGACAGGGATAATAGTCTAAGAAGATGCCATAGAAGCAGAACCGGTCTTAGATGGTTGACGGATAGGTTTTTGCTTTTTGCCTGGCTGGGCATAGTCAGAGCTAGCAATAACTGTCATACTACTTCCCTCAGACTCAGAATGACTTTTTTGGCTTCTCGGATTCTCTTGTTCCAGCAATGTCCAATTCTGCTTTCAAACCTGAAAGTCCTTATTGCAGCGCCATTCTATTCCGAAAGTAAGGTCAGTGCCACAGGTTCTTCTCAAGCATCAACATCAAAGAGCTCCAATGCCCTTACTTGAATCTAATCTAAGGAGGTCGATGTCCATTCAAAAGGGGAATTGATAGAGTCAGATGAATGCGCAGGGGATTCTTACTAAGACTAGCACCGGATTTTCCACATGCAGTTGCAGAATTAGCACTCTCGGATTCATTCTTCCTAACAGCAGGGGATTGATTTGCCCACTACTAGAACGAGGACAGGCCTAGCTACTTTGCAAGCATTCCAGGCTAGGCACCTAACTGCGGTTATTCCTCCAACTCCAAGAGGTTATTCTGGGCTAGGCTAAACCTTCGACGCCTTCCACTAGCGGATGAATACTAAACTCAAGATATCCCCTCTGCACGCGGAAAGGAAAAGCGACTCTTCAATGGTATATGCCGAAAATCCTATGTTTGGAGTGACCATGAATACACTGCTGGAGACCCTTCTTTCGTGAGACAGTTGTGATTCCGCTTTGACTAATAGACAGATGGGATACTGAAGAAGACTGACTCTCTTAACTGGCCCAAGGGTTAAGGCTAGATGCACCTCACGCATACGCAACGCCCCTTACGACTGCTCTGCATCTAGGGTTCTGGCTTTCATCGGCGTAACGACTGCTCTTTTCCACTTATACTCGCCAAGGTAAGGTGTTTACTATAAGGAAGAGTCTACGAAAACTCTCTTTGCCACTGCTGTTATCTCTGTCCCCGTCGCTGCTACTCTTACCTCCCTTCCTTGCCTCGGTGTCTTCTACGCGAATACGCTATGCTACCATCAGTATCAAAGCTAAGCGCTCCTAGGCTCGCAGGCAGGGATGGTGGGGAAGAAAGCGCATTGCGTGATTCCTGTGGGGTGAGTAGGATCACTGAAATATTGACTTACGCGGGTCCAACTGACCAAACAAGGAGTAAGCAGCGCACACAGGAAAGTCGGTCCAAGCCGCAATATCCTTCTTGATTGATCCCTAATCTCGAATCGACGAATTCAACGCTTTCGCTTTAGCTCGATCAATAGAACGTCAGTTAGTTTAATATCCCATTTGAATGAACAGACAACAGGAGCCCTCCTTTTCTATAAAAAGGGGGAACGTTTCTGATTGACATGCCAGCGGGGATAGGAGAGAGAAGGTGATTTTTGCTGTCTGCTAGCTAGTGGCATTAGCGTCTGAGGCTGGTGCGAAGGATAGAGCGAAGGCCAGTAGGGAGAGGATTAATTTAATCCAAGGCGGGGGGAGGCAAAAAAGGTAAGGGTGTCCTTTCTGAAGTTCCATTCCATTCTGTCAAAAGCTTTCTCGAGGTCAAGCTTAATGGCCATGCATGGGGTTTTGGAGTTATTTTTGTTAAATTTAAGATCTCTTGCACGACAACAACATTGTCAGAAGTTCTACGCCCAGCAAGAAAACTACACTGGTTAGGACTAATGAGGTCAGTGAGAAGTGGTCTCAGTCTAGAAACAATGATTTTTGTGACAATCTTGTATGTAGTGTTGCATAAGCTGATGGGTCTGTACTAGTGAATGGTTTCAGGGGGAGGGGATTTAGGGATCAGAGCAATAAGAGTCTTGTTCTAACCTTCAGGGATGCACCAGTTAGAGAAGACAGTTTTTATACTGGAGATGACAGAGCTCTTAATAGTGGGCCAGCATAGCTGGAAAAAGATGGGGTGAAAACCATCAGGTCCAGGGCACTTGTGTGGTTTAAAATCCATAACTGCCTTATGGATTTCCAAGTAAGTGGGGGAAGAGATAAGGGTAGAGCAGCAGATAGGGTTGATGCAAGGAAAGCCGCGAAGAAGTCACCTCGTTCATTATCACCCAGTTCGTAGGAAACCCCATTTTTACTAACACTTGTTGAAGAAACCCCCAATCAACTCGATCATAGGCTTTCTTAAGGTCTATCTTAACTGCAAGACCCCCTTTTCTGCTCTTCATTTTTATCATGGTGTGGAGAAGCTCCTGAACTATGATAATATTATCAGATGTCTGTCGGCCGGGAATGAAGCTAGACTGGTTAGGACTTACCAATTTATGTAGCAAGGGTCGAATTCTTCCGACAAGCACTTTAGATATGATCCGTACAATCACATTACATAGACTAATTGGCCGGAATTGGGTAATGGAGTCCGGATGATCCACTTTAGGAATCAAATTTATTAAAGTTTCATTTACTCCTTCTGGTAATTGGCCCTCCGAAAAGGCTCTTTGAACCACTGTTGTAACTGCATGTTGAAACTATATGCCAAAACCTATGGTAAAACAAAGGCTGAAGACCGTTGGGACCTGGAGCTTTAAATGCTCCCAAAAGGAAAACTGCCTCTTTAACCTCTGCTGCATGTATGGGACGAGCCAAATTCAAACGATCCTCCAATGAAAGTAAAGCATGACATGGCAATTCAAACTCTACCTATCTCTATCTGCGGAATACAAGCACTTATAGTACTCCACAGCCAACGTCTTTAACTGCTCAGAATCCGAGACCCAAGACCCATCTCCATGTTTCAAGGCCATAACCTTGTTCTTTCTTCTCCTCGCCAGAGCATTCTGAATACCAGCTATGCGTGCTAAGAGTCTACGTTTATTCTTGAAAATATTCCCAGACTATCCGATTCCAATCTCTGGTAGCTTCCCCAAATCGAGTTATAGTCAAACCCAAGTCTCCTTCCTCTTGAAATGAGAATGGGTAAGAGATCTGGTCGAGTCTCCTATATGGACTGTACCCTGAAGGAAAAATTCTGGTTTTGCATCTCATGCAAAACCCACAGCGGAAGCAACGAACTAGGATCTATTTCATTCATGATTGATAACGTGCACAATGTAAATTTCAGAATTTAAGAACAAGATAGCGTACCTTGGTGTGGAGAAATTCAAAACAAAGATTAGAAGCACTTGGGAACACTTTTAATCTTCACTCCAATTCCACTTTACGCCCAAGATGTGTGGTCTCTCAATCAGTTTTTCAAAGGGAGAATGAAAGTGTGTCTCACACTCTCTCACACACCGTTATTTTTTTTTCTTTTCTAATCTCATCTAATCAAAATTTTGTATGTTTCTCCCTTTATAACTAACTGATTATCTAATTGGGCTGGCCTATTAGGCCTTTCCAATTGGGCTTTAGTGTGTGGCTTGGAGTGGGACTAAAAGGGACCAATAAGACACTAGCTCCAATGGGCCTTGGGCTTTTCCGTCAACTCTTGACAAGCCCAAAGTTACCATTAATTATATTTAATACCACTATATAAATATAATTGCACTCTAGGCCTTATTAATAAATTATATCCCAAGACTTTATTATGCATACAACCCCTTCATTAAAATATTCGTAGTAATCCAAAGTCATGAATATAGACTGCCACTTTTAAGATTACTACATCTTAATCCTTGAGTACCCAGTTTAATCCTTTATGTTATTCATCATATATTTATGAAATCCAATTTCATAAATATATACTTTAGTAACTCCTTACTAAAGTGGTTGGGCCCAACACTCTGAATAACTAAATCCATTAAACTTATCTCAAGGGAATATTTTGTATCTCCATTAAGAGACTATGAATTCCATCTTGAGAATATATGTTCCATCAACACTAAATGCGGATGCCCAACATACTGAGGTTTTGATCGTAACTAATAGATCTCACTCCTGATATATCAAAGCAACCTACATCTCATGATCAGGTCCATTATTTTCTCAGGATTTAGAGTTGATGTAAATAGAAGTCGTGAGATTTATTATTCATTTGACAGTCGTTAGGAGAATAATAAATCTCACAGCGGTCCAGTTCAATATGTCTTAACTCTTAAAACATATCAACATACCAACTAGAAGTCTCCACTTCCATGATCAAGACAAATCATCTTAGTTGATATGTTATAGTCTTCGCAGATGAAACGCCCAATTTCATCACCGACTACGAACTAAACTTCTGAGTTTACAAAGAACTTGTGATTTATATCTTCTGTGACTTTTCACATAAATCACATACAATGCATCTCATGGACTATGATAATGTCTTAGTTCATTTATAGATAGTCTCATATAATTAAACAATTAATTATTAAATACATGCCAATAAATTGGGTTTTAGGGCATAAACCCCAACATACCCATTACTTATGAGAAAAGTTCCCCTCGTGTAAGAAGGGAGAAGTTTTCTTTGAGTGAACGAACGTAGCGATGCCGGGGTCGGTGAGCTAGTGAGGTAACACAAGACCGGTGCAGACTACTTCTTTTGACTTCTTCTACGAAACCAGTTCCCACCTGGGTAACAAAGAAGGAGGTTTTGAAAGAAAGCCAGCGAAGCTAATTTTTTTCTTTTATCTGAATCTCCTAACCCACACTTTTGCCCCTTCGATCAGGCCTCACTGACGTTATTTTTCTTCTATGGGATCCCGGTCCAAACGGAGCTCCCGACGTTAGGGCATTCCTTATAGCCTCAACATCGATTCGTTGGCCATTGCCTTCTAGAAAATGACGGATTTTGAACCCGCTAACTAACAATCCTAAGTGAAGGATTCAATTCTAGTTTGAATATCCTATCTTGCTTTTTCTCATATGAGCTAAGCCGTATTCTCGTAGTGAACTACGAAATGGGAAGCGTAGGGTGGATCCCATCGTTCCCTTGGCGGAAGAAGGGCCCGACTGTATGGAGTAAGCGCCCGGGTGCTAATAAAGTAAGAAATTCCTCTGTCTCCCTTTGTCTATGTCTCAAAGGCCTCCTCCCCTACGGCCGGTTGCCTACCCTATGGATCCCGTTGATGCCCCAAAGCTTCCTCCCTTCCCCTTGCGCTTGTAGCTACCTAAGTGAGTTTCCTTGTCCGGCCTGACTAGCCGAATTCTCTTCTATTAAGAGATGTCCCTTCGGCGAATTTTTCCTACATGAATAAAGAAAAGAGAGGGTCAAGGGGGATTGTCTCCTAGGTCCCAGCTCTTCTGCATCCCGGTGAGTTCGGTCTCCGAGACCTCCGATCAGCGTATGGAAGTAGCAGCTATGGAAGAGTACTTGCTTTTAACAAATATAGACAGGTTGGATTTTTCCGTCTACTAGACTATGCTCACCCTTTCGTGTACTACAAGTGTATAATAAGGTATCTGTTGAAGGCCGGTTGCCTGCCCTAGTGGGCATTTTTCTATGTCTAAAAAATCCTCCATCCCCTTGGGAAATTCTCAATAGAAAGGTAAGCCTTCTTATTATGGGACCTAAAAGTAGTGTACCAGAGCCGCTCCCTTCTGATCCGACGATGAGGAATCAAGTTGTGCATTTCTTCTTAAAGTGAGGCCAGTGCCCCTTCTCCCGATGGTTCTTTGCGGGGTTCCCTCCTTCCATAGCATCTGGCTATTCGAGCATCTGTCCCTCCTGTACCAGTATTCAAAGATGAAATCCCCCTGGCTTTCTTCTTTCGTAATGGCAGAACAAGGCGCCGGTCTTGCCGGTACTCTATGTGAGTAAGAAAAACAAACCTGGGGTTTTGGTTTTAGACACTGTATCTTAACGTCGAAGTCGGGCAAGGGGCTTCCCTGTAGATCCTAGGAAACCCGACCCCGCCGAGGTATTATTTATTAAAAAGCAAATCATTATGCTCAGTCGGAGATAGGAGCTACCTTAGGAAAGGTAAAGGCCGGATTACATTTATGCCTTTAGGCAGGAGGAGAAGAATGCTTTGGGATCAGATGAGAAAGAGCACCCTAGGATAGAGTCGAGACTCGAGAAGGTAATCCTTCATTCCGGCAGCTAACCCTAGGGTTGGGAAAAGCAAACGGAATTCTCGATCCCCCAGGGCACTAAAGGTATGCAGCTTTTTAACCGGAACAAACTCACTCCCGTGGGAGGAATTCCTCACATACAGGAACGGAAAGGGGGGGGGCTTTCTGTTCCTGGTTCTCCTGTAGCTGGATCCTCCGGAACCACAAGAATCCTTAGTTAGAATGGGATTCCAACTCAGCATCCTTTTTTGAGATTTTGAGAAGAGTTGCTCTTTGGAGAGCACAATACGATGAAAGTTGTAAGCTGTGTGATGTAGGACACATATTACTGTTTAATTATTGTAATTTATTATTTTTGGTATTTTTATGTAAAAAACGTTATTTTAAGTTTAAGTGATTTAATTCCTTGTTTTTAGATGCATTTAATGCTTTTTAGGTCAAATTTGATTCTAGATATGGTAAGGTATCAATTAGGAGTTATTTTAGAATATATTTTCTTGTTTGTCAAGTTTTATGGAGCCCTTAAATAGGCCCTTAAGTCTATAAACATTTTTCATATGATATTATTGAATAAAATTCAGAAAAGGTGGGGCTTTGCTCTCTTTTGGTTCTTCAAGAACTGTGAACTTATCAAGGATTTTTCCTTGTGGCGTTCAAAATTTATACCTTTGGTTCGTGATTCTTTATAATCATTGGGTCGAGGTCAACTTATACCTTTGGTTCGCGTTTCAATTATAAACGTTGGGTCAGGGTTTCTATCAAAAATCTGAATTTTAGCTTTCTTGGGCAAGTATTCCAATATTTTTGTTGGGCCTCAAAGCGTGTTGATTGAGGTTCGCATCATTTGGTATCAGAGCACAGGTTCTAAAATCAGTTTTCTATCCTTTTATCTTTTGTTTCCTGTTATCATCCAAAAAAAAAAAAGTGAAAAAAAAAAAACTTGAAAAAAAAAAAGAAGAGATGGTAATTATTGAGAACATTGTGGAAGATGCAATTGAGGTCAAATATGAGGATGAGTCCACAACTCACAATCCTCAAGTCTCAGTTGATTTGTTGAAGATGACTATACAATATGTTGATTTTCTTGGAGTAGAAAATTTTAATTTTATTATCAACCCTTTATTGATTGATGTTGCAAATAAATTGAAAGTAGATGAGAAGAAATTTTCTGCTACACTTTATGAAGGATTCAAATTTCACAACCGGATCAAGTCATTAAAGCATTCGAAGTATTTGTTTATTTGGAGCGGAAGATTTTAGATTTCAAAGATGAACTCGAAGACGAGTTTGTTTCAAGTGGAGGGGTCTGATGTAGGACACAATTTACTGTTTAATTATTGTAATTTATTATTTTTGGTATTTTTATGTAAAAAACGTTATTTTAGGTTTAGGTGATTTAATTCCTTGTTTTTAGATGCATTTAATGCTTTTTAGGTCAAATTTGATTCTGGATATGGTAAGGTATCAATTAGGAGTTATTTTAGAATATATTTTCTTGTCTGTCAAGTTTTATGGAGCCCTTAAATAGGCCCTTAAGTCTGTAAACGTTTTTCATATGATATTATTGAATAAAATTCAGAAAATGTGAGGCTTTGCTCTCTTTTGGTTCTTCAAGAACTGTGAACTTATCAAGGATTCTTCCTTGTGGCGTTCAAACTTTATACCTTTGGTTCGTGATTCTTTATAATCATTGGGTCAAGGTCAACATATACCTTTGGTTTGTATTTCGATTATAAACGTTGGGTCAGGGTTTCTATCAAAAATTTGAATTTTAGCTTTCTTGGGCAAGTATTTCAATATTTTTGTTGGGTCTCAAAGCGTGTTGATTGAGGTTCACATCATTTGGTATCAAAGCACAGGTTCTAAAATCAGTTTTCTATCCTTTTATCTTTTGTTTCCTGTTATCATCCAAAAAAAAAAAAAACTTGAAAAAAAAGAAGAGATGGTTATTATTGAGAACATTGTGGAATATTCAATTGAGGTCAAATATGAGGATGAGTCCACAACTCACAATCCTCAAGTTTTAGTTGATTTGTTAAAGATGACTATACAATATCTTGATTTTCTTGGAGTAGAAAATTTTAATTTTATTTTCAACCCTTTGTTGATTGACGTTGCAAATAAATTGAAAGTAGATGAGAAGAAATTTTCTGCTACACTTTATGAAGGATTCAAATTTCACAACCGGATCAAGTCATTAAAGCATTCGAAGTATTTGTTTATTTGGAGCGAAAGATTTTAGATTTCAAAGATGAACTCGAGGACGAGTTTGTTTCAAGTGGAGGGGTCTGATGTAGAACACAATTTACTGTTTAATTATTGTAATTTATTATTTTTGGTATTTTTATGTAAAAAACGTTATTTTAGGTTTAGGTGATTTAATTCCTTGTTTTTAGATGCATTTAATGCTTTTTAGGTCAAATTTGATTCTGGATATGGTAAGGTATCAATTAGGAGTTATTTTAGAATATATTTTCTTGTCTGTCAAGTTTTATGGAGCCCTTAAATAGGCCCTTAAGTCTGTAAACGTTTTTCATATGATATTATTGAATAAAATTCAGAAAATGTGAGGCTTTGCTCTCTTTTGGTTTTTCAAGAACTGTGAACTTATCAAGGATTCTTCCTTGTGGCGTTCAAACTTTATACCTTTGGTTCGTGATTCTTTATAATCATTGGGTCAAGGTCAATTTATACCTTTGGTTCGCGTTTCAATTATACACGTTGGGTCAGGGTTTCTATCAAAAATCTGAATTTTAGCTTTCTTGGACTAGTATTCCAATATTTTTGTTGGGTCTCAAAGCGTGTCGATTGAGGTTCGCATCATTTGGTATCAGAGCGCAGGTTCTAAAATAAGTTTTCTATCCTTTTATCTTTTGTTTCCTGTTATCATCCAAAAAAAAAAAAAAAGTGAAAATAAAAAACTTGAAAAAAAAAATTGATGGTAATTATTGAGAACATTGTGGAAGATTCAATTGAGGTCAAATATGAGGATGAGTCCACAACTCACAATCCTCAAATCTCAGTTGATTTGTTGAAGATGACTATACAATATGTTTATTTTCTTGGAGTAGAAAATTTCGATTTTATTATCAACCCTTTATTAATTGATGTTTGAAATAAATTGAAAGTAGATGAGAAGAAATTTTCTGCTACACTTTATGAAGGATTCAAATTTCACAACCGGATCAAGTCATTAAAGCATTCGAAGTATTTGTTTATTTGGAGCAGAAGATTTTAGATTTCAAAGATCAACTCGAGGACGAGTTTGTTTCAAGTGGAGGGGTCTGATGTAGGACACAATTTATTTTTTAATTATTTTAATTTATTATTTTAGGTATTTTTATGTAAAAACGTTATTTTAGATTTAGGTGATTTAATTCCTTGTTTTTAGATGCATTTAATGCTTTTTAGGTCAAATTTGATTCTGGATATGGTAAGGTATCAATTAGGAGTTATTTTAGAATATATTTTCTTGTCTGTCAAGTTTTATGGAGCCCTTAAATAGGCCCTTAAGTCTGTAAACGTTTTTCATATGATATTATTGAATAAAATTCAGAAAATGTGAGGCTTTGCTCTCTTTTGGTTCTTCAAGAACTGTGAACTTATCAAGGATTCTTCCTTGTGGCGTTCAAACTTTATACCTTTGGTTCGTGATTCTTTATAATCATTGGGTCGAGGTCAACTTATACCTTTGGTTCGCGTTTCAATTATAAACGTTGGGTCAGGGTTTCTATCAAAAATCTGAATTTTAGCTTTCTTGGGCAAGTATTCCAATATTTTTGTTGGGCCTCAAAGCGTGTTGATTGAGGTTCGCATCATTTGGTATCAGAGCACAGGTTCTAAAATCAGTTTTCTATCCTTTTATCTTTTGTTTCCTGTTATCATCCAAAAAAAAAAAAAGTGAAAATAAAAACTTGAAAAAAAAAAAGAAGAGATGGTAATTATTGAGAACATTGTGGAAGATGCAATTGAGGTCAAATATGAGGATGAGTCCACAACTCACAATCCTCAAGTCTCAGTTGATTTGTTGAAGATGACTATACAATATGTTGATTTTCTTGGAGTAGAAAATTTTAATTTTATTATCAACCCTTTATTGATTGATGTTGCAAATAAATTGAAAGTAGATGAGAAGAAATTTTCTGCTACACTTTATGAAGGATTCAAATTTCACAACCGGATCAAGTCATTAAAGCATTCGAAGTATTTGTTTATTTGGAGCGGAAGATTTTAGATTTCAAAGATGAACTCGAAGACGAGTTTGTTTCAAGTGGAGGGGTCTGATGTAGGACACAATTTACTGTTTAATTATTGTAATTTATTATTTTTGGTATTTTTATGTAAAAAACGTTATTTTAGGTTTAGGTGATTTAATTCCTTGTTTTTAGATGCATTTAATGCTTTTTAGGTCAAATTTGATTCTGGATATGGTAAGGTATCAATTAGGAGTTATTTTAGAATATATTTTCTTGTCTGTCAAGTTTTATGGAGCCCTTAAATAGGCCCTTAAGTCTGTAAACATTTTTCCTATGATATTATTGAATAAAATTCAGAAAATGTGAGGCTTTGCTCTCTTTTGGTTCTTCAAGAACTGTGAACTTATCAAGGATTCTTCCTTGTGGCGTTCAAACTTTATACCTTTGGTTCGTGATTCTTTATAATCATTGGGTCGAGGTCAACTTATACCTTTAGTTCGCGTTTCAATTATAAACATTGGGTCAGGGTTTCTATCAAAAATCTGAATTTTAGCTTTCTTGGGCAAGTATTCCAATATTTTTGTTGGGTCTCAAAGCGTGTCGATTGAAGTTTGCATCACTGTGTTCGGGGGGGAGTTATTGTCTATCGTTGGCCTCTATGGTAGAATCAGTCGGGGGCCTGAGAGGCGGCGGTTTACCCTGTGGCGGATGTCAGCGGTTCGAGTCCGCTTATCTCCAACTCGTGAACTTAGCCGATACAAAGCTATATGATAGCACCCAATTTTTCCGATTCGGAAGTTCAATCTATGATTTTTCATTCATGGAAGTTGATAAGATCCTTCCATTTAGTAGCACCTTAGGATGGCATAGCCTTAAAGTTAAGGGCGAGGTTCAAACGAGGAAAGGCTTACGGTGGATACCTAGGCACCCAGAGACGAGGAAGGGCGTAGTAAGCGACGAAATGCTTCGGGGAATTGAAAATAAGCGTAGATCCGGAGATTCCCGAATAGGTCAACCTTTCGTACTACTGCTGAATCCATGGGCAGGCAAGAGACAACCTGGTGAACTGAAACATCTTAGTAGCCAGAGGAAAATAAAGCAAAAGCGATTCCCATAGTAGCGGCAAGCGAAATGGGAGCAGCCTAAACCGTGAAAACGGGGTTGTGGGAGAGCTACTACTAACAGCTGCAAGCGAGAAAGAGCCAGAAGAGCTAGTCGCCTGAGTCTTGACTGGGACTTTTTACCCTAGCTGGGACAATCCAAAATTAGGCCAATCAGTAACCGGCACCACGTATGGAGCGGTAAGAAATGAAGGGCTATCTTTCCTCATGGGTCAAGAACAAAGGGAACAAAGGATCCGTAGGCAAATCTCTACTTATATAAATGAATGCGCGAGCACGGACGCAAAAGCAAAAGAACCCTTGGGTGGGGGAACCTTTTCCCACCTGTAAGTACACGAAAAAAGGGGGGATCCATTTATAGTAGCATAAACAAACCGAACGAACACGCCTTTAAACGAGCTCCAGCGGAAAGGAGAAATCTATCCATAGAGGAAATCGGGAATCTTTTCATACTGGGACCAGATAGCCATATCTGGAAGGTAAAACCCTGACTGTGGGAAGGGATGAATGAAAGACTTCGGAGCTCAGTCACAGGACAGGTGTTGGCCGAATTTTTTATAAATCATCTGTTGGACTTAGGCAAGCAGTTGCCCGATTAGAATGATGGAAAGGTCATTCGTCTGACCACAACTCTATGGCAAATGTATTTCGATGGCTCCAGTACGCAAGGTGGTGTGGGAGCAGGTATTGTTTTTATCTCTCTTAATGGTCTAGTTTCTCACCATTCATACCGGCTTTTTTTCCTATGCACAAACAACGTAGCTGACTATGAAGCCTTGCTTATCGAATTAGAACTAGCTGCGGCAATGGGCATGCGATCCATCCACGTTAACGTTAATAAGGGTGATTCTCAACTAGTAGTGAGACAAGTCATCGCTGAGTATCAGGCAATAGAAGCAAAGCAGCAGCCATACACAAAAAGAGCCCTAGACTAGATTCGCCGAGTTTGATGAAATTCAGATTAACCATGTACCTAGAAGGCCCAATGTTGAGACTAACACAATGGCCCAGCTGTCTTCGACGTTTGAGATTTCCTAATCGGACAACTGAACAAACGTTCAAAGGACGATTCCAACAGCATTCCAGAAAACCTTTGACTGTTACATAATCGAGCCAGACGAGATCGGGCAGGAAGTTTGACCCTTTCGTCAAGTACTTGTCCGATCCTTCTAAAGAAACTCCCAGGTAAGTAAAAAAACAAGCTTTGAATTATGCTTTGATTGACGGGATATTGTATCAGCGTGGAAAGGACGGACTGTTCCTCAGGTGTGTTGAGTGAGCAAGAAGCCGAAAAAATTATGTTTCAAGTCCATGATGGATAGAAGTAGGCTGTGGCTCACATCAAGCAGGGCATAAAATGCGTTGGCTGATCAGAAGGCATGGCCATTACTGGCCAACCCTCTTGTCCGATTTCTTTTAATATGCTAAGAGATTCTTGGCCTGCCAGAAACATGGACCAGTGCAGCATGTACCAGCTTCAGAATTGCATCTGATCTTAAGACTTCGCGCCTCGACGCTTTGATCCCTTGTTTCACTCCGGCCCGATCACACGTAGGAAAATACGCCTTGGCAAAGCTCTGCTTGACAGGAAGAAGTTTCGCCACTCGCCTGACACAGAACCAATCGAAAAAAGGAGGGGAGAAGAGCTAAAAAACATTAGAGGCGGTACTTACTACATCCGATTGCCCTGCACAACCGTCTTAAGCAAATGAACCCGTGGATAAGTAGGCCTTTCTAGCAGCCCGATCTTCTGCCGAGTTCCCCCCTCAGCTCACGCGATAATCGGGACAGAGAGAATGGACTTGATTCACCTTTGCCTACGAGTCGTCCGGCAAGAACGAGAGCAAGAATTTCCACGTCCAGTAGAGAGGTTTTTTTCCCTCACTCTCGTCAGCTGTACATACGTCACCTTCCATTGTCTTAGCAAAGATTTCAACGTACTCCTGCCTGCCGGGAAGTTTTTTCCTTACCCTAGAAAGCCAGTCTTCTTCACACACGTCTTAAATTCCGTGGTTTGCTGACCAAGTTGCTCACTACTTTGAGACTCCCCCTCTTTCGAATCCATATAATTTTCCACTTTAGACATGGGAATATTTTAACTGACGACAGGAAGAACACTACTCTCCCCCAGACCTCAGTACCCCCCCTGAGGAGAGTAGGGATCCGAAAGAGTACTAAAATTATCAGAGAAAAGAAATAAGAAAGATTTTCAAAGAAAGTGATGACATCCATAGATACAAATCTTTTATTTGTTTTGGGGTGATAAAGCTTGTAGCCCTTCTGAGAGCTAGAATACCCAACATAGACACATTTGAAAGACTTATAATCAAGTTTGTTTCTGAGAGGACTCAAGTCATGAACAAAGCAAACACAACCAAAAACACGAATAGAAATAGGAAAGACAGGGGTGAGTCAGGTTTCAACACTTGAATAGGAGATTTACCATTTAGAACGGACATACGAAAAATAAAATAACATGCAGTTAAGACAGCTTCTTACCAGTATTAGCTACCTTCATCTCGGTGAGAAGAGCACGGGTAGCCTTCGAAGATGCCGATTTTTTCGCTCAGCTACTCCATTTTTTTGGGGGGTATATGGGCAGATAGTTTGAGAGTCAATCCCTTGTTTCTGCAGATAAGCTTGAAAGTTCTTGGAGAACTATTCTCCCCCATTGTCAGTCAGATCTCAAAATCTTAACATTTATATCACACTGAGTTTTTTATCATCTTATGAAATAACCGGAAAATAAAAGGAACTTCATTCTTAGATTTCATAAGATAGATTCAAGTCACTCTAGAATAGTCATCAATGAAGGAGACAAAATATTTATAAAGAAAGGAATCGAAATTGACCGATGGCCAATGCTAACAAGCAATAGAAGAGATATTTACAAAAAGGTTAATATGGGATAATTTTCCCATATTCCAGATGTGAGAGTTGCGACAGAACAGAACAAATGAGCGATTGCAATAGATACAGATTCCCAAGCAGGAAGATAGGAAGTATTGAAAAACAGATCGATAAGATATCTTTTTTAACGAATTGCCTGATTGCGATAGCTTATCGAGACTTGTTACTAGACCAAGCAAATTCCCTAGAAGAGAGCTTAAAGAGGGCTGAAGTTTAAGGAAAATCGACCATAGAGCCGATCTCTCCCATCAGTCAGACAGATGCGATCGTTAGAGATTCAAGATTCTCGGTTGGACCGATTCAAGCAATTGAAAGAGGAAAGACCGATTGATAGAGGTTGGACGGATGACCGTCTTACCAGATGAGCTGCTTTGCTAGACTTGTCTAAAGTTGAATTCACTCCCTAGCCTAAAAAGAGAGCCCTTTTTCGATAGTGATTTCAGGTATAGTATAAATAGAGTACGAGATTTGAGCTAGCAGGGCGACAGAAGAAAGAAGACCTCTGGCCTAGAAGGGATTGCTTTCTGCCGTCTGTCTTTCCCTTCTATCTCTTCTATTAGCAAAGTAGGTTCAAGTCAAACTTTTGGCTTGCTACAAGCTGGTGGGCCCAGGGACTGCAGTCAGCCGCTTCCCCTGTAGTCCTTAGCTCGTTCTTGACAGATCCAATCGGGTGTTAATAATTTGGAGTAAAAGGATTCGAACCTTTGCATGCCGGTACCAAAAACTGATGCCTTATCACTTGGCTATACTCCATACGGCCTTGTTTTGGACGTTAGAACGGGGAGAGGGGGAAGGGAAAAGCAGGGCTCAAAGAACGAGCCGAGCCGTGCAAGAACGCGGGGATATAGCAAGTAAGCAATAAGGTTCTCCCTTTAAAGACCAACTACAACAAGCTCGCGACTCTAATAGAAACAAACGGTAAGCTCTCGGCTCTATTTGCTTGTAATGCTATACCTATCAAAGTGGACGAACGCTTCTGTAACCTTAGACTCGTTACGCTGTTCGACTGAACTCGTTGGCTCCACGTCCACCGAAAGAAAGGCATAAAAAAAAAAAGGTTTGATTGTAGGAACTAACGATGACAAAGGCTACCGGACCGATGCAGCCAGTGACCGGGCACTACAAGGTTGCAAGGTTCCCGGGAAATGATGTTCCCTTTGTAAAGTAGGCATTTTGATAACTAATTGGAGCTAACATGAAATGGATCACGGAAGAAGACGTATCTGATGAATGAATGATTAAATCCCCTTCCACCCACATGGGTTCTTCTATGGAAGGGGTTCCCCTTCTTTTATGTGAGGTGGGGCGTACGTAAAAGCGGAACCTAGATAGAACGCAGAGCACTGGCCTTGGCCGCCGATACAGTTATCATGCTTACCAGCTCTTACCATTGTCGCCTATAGATATAGATGGGAGGTAGGCGAAGGTAGCTTGCTTCTCTTCTCCTAGGCTACCTGCACATGTTATTCGTGAAGAAAAGGCAGCGAGCGGTTCTTCGCTTAGTAGAGCTACCGGCCGCCGGTTACTTTCTCAGGGCTTCGCAGGAGAAGAAAGAAGGTCTGAGTCAAATTTATATTGAAGCGAAGATCCCACTTACTCTCTATTCTCTCTTAAAGTTTTATAAAGCTTGGAAAAAAAGGTTTGGTTAAGAACTATTGACTGTAAACCATAGTAGTTACAATCACTCAATGGAAATGTTCGCCTTTGGAATAAAGATGGATGAGCAGGCACTTGAGCCTGGAATTGATGAAATTTGGAGAAAGCATGGAACCGATCACTAAACTGGGGGAAGGGGTGAGACATGAACGCGACTTAAGATTCAAGTACTATTGAAAAGACAAAAGGAACGAACGTAGGGAATGACTACCTGTAATAAAGTGTAGGCTAATACGAGCCAACTAGAAGAAGCAATGTTTCAATTACCAATCCTATACCCAATCTTCCTAGAGATGGAAAGCCCCTCGCCTCGCCATTTCTAGCCTCTCCTTCTTGCTTGCTTACCTAGCTTTTGTCTTGGTGACTTTTTTTTTTTTTTTTAGTGTTAAAATGGTAGATTTTTCATTTGCTAATGAATTGGATCTACCCCGATTTGATCAATAATGGGATTCTTGGCTAGAAAGAAAGGTTCTGTGACATGGACGCCCAGCCCAACTCGGTCAGTCGGTTGGCCTACCTAACAGATGATGGGATTCTCGATCGATTTAATCGAATTTTGAAAAGTCTTTCTCGCCTCCCCTGTTCGGGCTCTCGCTCGAATCGGAACCTTTATGCGTTGGTAGGCTTTCGACTCAATCCAATAGCCTACCTATCGGGCGCCAATAGAAGAGAAAGTTATCGCATGGGCTCATCATCTGATGCAGAACTGATTTCATAACCACTATCCATCACCAAAATCACATTCCACATCCCACTTACAACTTTTCGATTCGATTCCTCGGGTAGCCTCCTCTATAAAGGCATTCCAGCTTCAGAGGCAGGTGAGCCGGGTCAGGAAGGGGTTTGACTGCCGGGGATGGGATCGGATCCTACTCGAAGCACTCCACCACGAAAAAGAGTCTTCGAGTAGGATAGGCAGTAGAGAGAGGAACTCCTATCTGTAGGGCGGGCTTTCAAGACAGCGATGCACTACTCCATCTGGAAAGGGCTTTCCCTCGTGGAGAAAGAGAAGAACCCCTTATTTAAAGGTAAGGCCAGAAGGGAGTCCAAAATCAATAGAAAAAATCCCTTCCCGGCCGACGGGACTCTACGTCTGGGTCTTATTCCATCTCAAACTCGGATTAGGAAGAGTGCCCTTGAACTACAGATTAATCGTAATAAACAATACAAAAAAAGAAATGGATTCTGCTACCGGCGAGAAAGGAAAAAAAAGGCAAAAAAGGGGGGGGGGGGAGATAGGGAAGATGAGATTAAGGATAGTCATTCCACTCCATAGATAGTGAACACAGATTCTTATTTCATTTTCAATTCCTTTCGGGTCGAAAACGCGGGCTACTGGTGGGGTTGTGCCCATTCTCCCTCTTCTTCCGCTTTACAACCGGAATAAGGAACCTTAGAATTCACCCTACCTGTCGATGAAAAAATGGGATTTGAGAGGACCACTAGCTAGCGAATCCGAAAGATTTTTATGGAATGTCCTACTCCTGCCCGAGCTTTCCGATCAATTAATCCCCTATTTTAGGGACATCTCTTTGTTAGGTAGGGCCAGGGATCACTAATTAGTCGAATGAGTCCATCCCTCTGGCCTATATATCATTTATTGGTCGATCCGGCTGGCGGCTCCTGCATCTCCTGCGTCTCCATGGGGCCCCTTCATACAAGTTTGTTGCTAGGAGTCCCTCTAGTCGAATCAATAATCAATAGAAGTTTACTAACCTGGCTTTTCCATCGACGATCTACTGCTCCCTCTTAGTTGCAGATGCCCATGCTTTGATTCGAAAGCCCTAGCCAGTGATGAATCCCCAGTAAGATCGGAGTATTGAATTCCTTGCCTCACCCTGAGATGAGAGGGAAGGTCGATTTTACTCGAATCCTGGACCTAATATTTAATCCTACACCGGTGAATGATGCGATGGGAGAAGTTTTTATTTTGTAATTTTTTCATCAATGCTGGCCTAGCCCAGTCGAGGCTCGTCCATGCCCAATTCCAATGGACAAACCAACCTTCGATCCGCCCCTAGCTCTATAATCCACCCGCCTTCCCCAGTCCCTGAAAGCCCTCCTCTCCTGGGCCTAGCCCTCTTTCTCAACTTGAGTCTTAAGTTCAGCGGCTTTCATCGTTGACGAACACCTGCGCTAATAAGACAAAGAAGTGGGGAGTCTATGCCTTGAATGAATCAGTAACAACGAATTAGTGGAATAAGGGATCACAAGACGGATGGGCGGGGGGTGGCCTATCAATCATTGGTGGACCTTCCCTTGAACCGGTCACGAAGCTCTCAACTAAGTTGTTTAGGTTCTGGAATTCCATTTCTAGCTGGGGGTTTTGGTTCGAGGGTTATAAAATGAAATGTGGTGCGGGTTCATCTCTCTCGACTAGTTTAGGTTCAAGGTAAGGGTGATCGAGGGGACCCATACTTTAGATCTCTTCTCTATGGCGGGAGGTTTCTTTCGTATCAAGAGTGTGTTGGGGAAGCCAGGGAAGACGGATTGGATCGAGAGGCGATGCCTATGTCTCTTCTTTACCGATAGGATTCCCATCATTTGCAGTCTCCGGCGAAGGAGACAAGGGCGAGGCACCGAACATGTTCTATCCTCAACCTCCATCCGTCATTGGTAATCTCAATCCGCTTTTCCTATTCACTAGTACACTGCGCGCTACAACTAGCAGCCCCTTTACTAGTAAGGGAAAACGCTAGCGCGCAAGGGCTGAAAAGCCAGCAACTTGTTAGGAGTAGGTTTTGGCTTGCCCCTTTCTCTAAAGGGGCTTATGCACTCCACTCGCTGCCTACTCCACTCGTTACCACTAAATGACAAAGCCAGGAGCGGAAGGAGGGACTTGAACCCTGAACCTCAGCCTTGGCAAGGCTATGCTCTACCATTAAGCTATTTCTGCCAGCTACGGTAGTGGCGAAGCAGTACTGAGCAATTCACGTATCACTTGATACGGACGAATTTTGTTTTTTCGTCGGACCACACTCTTGACCTCTGATCGAGCTACGAACACGAGTAGGTAGGCAGCTAGGGGGGAGGGGTGGCTGGGCCGCTCAGTGCCGCTATTGGTGCGAGTTGTAAGGAGTCTTGGTCTCGAGTCGAATTGGGGCGTCATTTCATTCTCGTAACAGGAGTGAGTGCACCGCAAGACCAGACAAGTGACTCCCTCGCCTCGCAGCGGCGGCATTTGTCTTTTAAGTTAAGTCATTTCCTAAGATGGCTCCTCTTATTCTACGATAATCCAAGCAGCAGCTCCATGAGTCCGCTCGGAATCAGTCGATTCCTGAGCTATTCGTTCTCCCCTCTCGGTTGGCGTTTGCCAGCCACTAGAGCAAGTAAGAGAACCTACAGTGAATGAACTTAAAGAACCACAGATTTGGACCGGATTGTACACCTTTGTGTCTGGCTATGTATATGGATGTGCATAAAGAAGGGATGGGACATCTCTCTCCGGGGGGAAGAGAGAGTGAATAAGCTGCAGCGGTACCTCACGAACTTCTTACTGGGGCAGCACCATCCTATAGGCATTTGCGAGTGTTTGGATGCACGTGTTTTGTTCATATTCCTGCGCAGTTAAGAGAGAAATTTTCCCCTAGGCAATCACTTGTATCTTTCTTGGATATGCTCAGTCCGGATATAGATGCTATGACGTGAAATCCAAGAGACTCGATGTATCCTTGAATGTTCTCTTTAATGAGGTCGCCTCATATTTTCCTTAACCTAATTCATCAGCCCCGGGGGAGAATGGTGATGGAGATGTATTGCGGCCTTCTCCTATTCATCAACTCAAACCTCATTCTTCTGCAGTTGATGTTATGTATCAGCCTCACTCTTCAGTCCAGCATCTTCTGTCGCCTGTTCAGCGGACCTCAGAGGATTCCAGTCACCCGGCACTACATGTTTATTCTCAGCGGCGATTACATTATGTTTCCCAGGCTAAGACTACTCCAGAAGATCCGCAGTCTAGCCCAGTTGCTTCCTCAGATTCTGGATCCCTCTCTCAGGTTCGTTGATCCTCTCAAGTTTCTTATCCCGTTGAAGGATTGTTGTCTTATCTTATGAATCATTTTCCCCAAAACATCGACCTTACCTCATGTCAGTTCAATCTTCTCATGAACCTGAACCATTTGCTGAAGCCTTCAATCATTCTTGCTGGAGAGATGCTATGCAGGAAGAAAGAAATGCCCAGAAAAAAAGAATCAGACTTAGTCTCATTGCCTGCAGGGAAACAAGCCATTGGCTGCAAGTGGATTTACAAGATCAAGCATAAAGCAGATGGCTGGGTAGAGAGATACAAAGCTAGATTAGTAGCTAAAGGATTCCTTTTCAAGAATATTGAGTTGAACCCCTTTAAAGATAGGGAAAACATTTTCCCCAGGCTGCTAAAATGACCACCATTCGTGGCATTCTTGCCTTGGCTACAATAAAAAAGTAGCCCTTATTTCAACTTGACGTGAAGAATGCCTTTCAACAACATAAGGGAAGGGGGGATCCGCAAGAATAAGTTTCTATTCAGCCTCCTCCAACTCCAGGCTTCTCTTCTCCTAGGAATCCTAACTTGGTATGCAAGCTTAAGAAAGCGATTTACGTTATGGCCTCCGGCAAGCTAAAGCAGGCCCCCTTCCTAGCTCCTGGTGCCTGCTTTTAGAAATTTAGCTCGTTTCTCACTGCTTCATTTTTGATAAAGGGTTCCACTGTAGCCGTGCGGATTCTTCGATCATTGTTCGTCGACGTCATGGCCGTTGCCTCATCCTTCTTTTATACGTTGACGACAACATTCTCACTGGGAATTCTTTTTCTCTTTAATTCGATTTCATTAAGGAGCTTGGCAACCCATTTCATTTGTCTCTTTCATCCGCTGCATTACTTTCTCGGCATGGAGGTATCTCGCTCCACCTCTAGTCTTCACCTAATTGTGGAAGAGGGGAGGTGAGTTGATACTCAACTCTCTCTCTCGCGCCTTTCTTCAGCTTGTTCTTGTTCGTCTATTCGGGACGGGGCAGGCAGCTCACATACATGAAGAGAAGAAGAGAGGGTGGGTTCCTTGAGATTAAGGTGTCAAGGCGGTCAAAGAAGGCCACAAGTGGAAGGAACCGATGCTTTGGTCATTCAGTTGACTCCTTGCTGCCAGTCCGTGCTTGCTGTCATGCTGGCAAAAACAGGGGTTTCGGCCGGTTTTACCTACTATTGGATTTGAACCAATGACTCTCGCCGTATGAAAGCGATACTCTAACCGTTGAGTCAAGTAGGTCAAGCTGAGTCAAGTCAGAGAAAATAGACCCCTATAAGAGAAAGCCGTGCAACCAGAGTTCCGCTTACTATACAAGGGGGGGCGGAACGCTAAGAAAGAGAAAGCGTTATCACTATACGAAATGAAGCAGCGGCTAGCACGCTAAGATCAACCACTTGGAGAGCGTGGAGCCTTTCTTTCTCGGTCGTCTGTCTTAATATAAGTGGATCTGATTCATGCGGTCGTTCTCTGCTGCATTGGTGTTTTCACTCCCCACTCTCCACCATGGCAAAATGTTTCCACTATATCTCAGGAGTAGTCAAAGGAAGTACGGCGGGTCCAAGTAGGAAAAAATGAACTAAGAAGTAGGGCATACAACAATGGATCAATTCATTCAACAAGATCCGTTCGGATCGGACCAGGATGAATGGGATTGGTCTGACCTCTCGCTCGGATGTCAGACTCCCGCCACCTGCAGATGTCCCATGCCACGTTTCGTGAACAGCTATACCCGAGAATGAATGAATTGTGTGTGATATAGCACCGAATAAGCCACTGCTCTATTCCCGACTTGAAATCTATAAAGAACTTTAAGGGAGAGAAAATGGGAGCCCTATACCATACATCCTACTGCCTCGGGACGACCGCACGTTACATCATAGCAGCACGACCAAATGAAGGCGGAAACCCCTTGTATAGGTTGGGCGTTTC
>NC_134023.1:29588587-29598587 GCF_040712315.1 Castanea sativa
CTAGCTCAGCTCCGAAGATTGACGAGAAGACCGCCACTGTACATCTTTCTTTCAAAAGATGAGAACACGCTCTTTACTAATAGAATAGAAGGTAAGGCAAAAGCAAGAGTGAAACTACGAGCTAAAAGCGGGTGTGCTCCTATTATAAGATAATACGATACCACCTCCCACTTTTGGCGCACTTGTTTGATGAGCTAAGCCTAAGCGCCCTATAAGTAAAAAGCTAGCCTTACAACTAAAAGCAAGGTCGAAATCAATCCCTCTTTTTCCTGTGCTTTACTAGTAGGGCTAATGAACGACCCTTTGATCTATGTCGTTCCCAGTTCAGCCAGGTCTGATTAAGAAATGCTAAAATGAGTGGGGCGAAGGGTTTTAGAGGGAAAAAGGGGGTGGGAGGAAGCTAAAATGGAAGTAGGGAGTCAATTAACAACGAGGCTGTAGTTTACTAATAAGGACTATTGCGACTAATCTAGCTACCCCGAAGAGAAGGAGGGCCACAAACAAGAGCATCTTTTTTAGATATCCCACAATTAGAGCTATTAGCTTAGCTGGAGTTTTGCTTTTTCGGCTGAGTACGGAACGCTAGCTCTCTCTACTTTAACACTTCGTTCACTGCTGGCCCGGAGTAAGGCATGCCACCTTAATGCACTAGCCAGTTAGAAGGATTTTTTCTATTACTGAACCGGCCTTCGAGACGAAAGGAAGGAAAGCAGGCAACATGAGTATGCGACTTCCTGCGAGAATGGCCCTCCCTACTACAGACTACGCTTGGAAAGTCGGTGATAAGCAAGAAAAGAAGAGAAGAATTTGAAAGAAGAAAAGAGAAGTCCCGAGAAGTACTTCACTTAGCCTTTCTCTAGTAGTTCTTCTCCTCCTTCCTCACTATGCTTCGCTTGACTTGAGTTGGGAAGAGTCATATTCATATTCCTTTTTTAAAACTCCCCGTAATGCTTGTATTCCCTTACTGAACGGAAGGAACGGTTCCCCTACTCGCTTGCTAATGGACTATAGCCGGAACGAAGGCACGGATTATATACCAAGTCTTTCCCATTCTCCTAGTCTCGCAGTTGTCAGCTTCTTAGCTTTGGGTTTACCCCCTTTCCCCTTTCTCTAATAATAAGGTAAGCTTGTTTGTCTTCGGGTTTTCGAGTTGGATATCACCATATACTAGTGCTAGTGCGGGTGAAAGCCTTTATGGAAGAGGAAGGGATCATTGAGGGCATCCCCGGTCTTACAGTGCATTCATGCAGCAAGATTAAGATTGAATGGACATAGAGGGAACGGGGTCTAGTTAAGTTTTCAGGGTGAAAGCCTCTCGAAAAAGGCTTAGCCATTTCCGAGCAACACAAGGCAGGCTAGAAAGGCGAGAGGAGCTATAGTAGCTACATGACATGAAACCGAGTCATTCTTTCTAGAATACTTGCTGGCATGCGAGACGAGACTGGAACCAAGGCCAAGGGCAGGAACTCTACCAACAGGAACCCTATCATCAACCAATAGGCCAGGAGCAAGGATTCCGGAAAGTGAAATTCGATATTGCAAGTGCACAAGTCGACGCTCCTGATATGAAAGTGAAAGTGGAGTGAAAGCCGGCTCTAAGCAGGATCCAAAGACGTTCAAATCCAGTTCCAATCTGGATATAAAAGTGCAGTTCAATCGTCGAAAGTGATATCTCTTTTATTTTAGTTTGGTTTTCTTTTCTCTTTTTAGTCAGGTTCTTAAGACAGGACAGGAAATCGGGTTTTCTGAATATCTCTCTCTTCCGGCCTATTAAGTAAAGTAAGTTAGTTCGAGATCGAAACTGTACCTGAGAGGGACTAGACTTCTAGTAACAGTAGGTGCGCTTTCAGTTGCACTAGTGGATTGAATAACCTTTTTTTAGTTCCAACAAAGTGCATGTGTTGTTGGTTAATAAAAACACGAATTTCGATAGGCCGGAGGACTGATACTATAAGTAGGACAAACGCCTTAAAAGAGAAATGAAAGGCATTTTTCCACTTATCCAAGGAATCTCTTTCTTGGCATTTGTATTTGAGAGAGAGAGCTATGCTTAGGTCAGTTCCTTCAGTAAATTTATTTGGTAAGTCAGAAGTGAACTTTAGGTAAGTAAGTAGTCCCGTATGAAATTCATAAAACATTCATATCTGGCACTTGAGGAGGTACATCTTAAGTGTTGGAAGCTACTGCTAAGGTACTCTCCCTCATCTATAAAAGATAGGCAATTGAGAGAGAATAGGGCTATCGCCCGGTTTTTGATTGAATATCCTTTCCTGTGTTTGTCTTGTATTGAGGTATACCGAAGATATGAGTAAAAGTAGAGTAGGTAACAGAAGGGGAGGGATTGCAGTTTTTTATTAGTGAGGGAAAGCAGCTTTCATTTTTAAAAATATAATGGTAGGGCTTTAAGCTTTAAAGAGTAGGCGGTTCGTATGTTTTTATGACCCCCAGAATAATAAGTAGGAGGATACGCAGAGCAAGAGCTCTGGAAGTCTACCCGGGCGCGCTTCTTCATTCATTCATTTAGGCCCGACTAGGAACACGTGGATCCAGGGAACCTGGCTCGGGAACAGCTTCTTACTAGTAGGGGCTAATCACAGTAAGAGAGTCCAATCTCTGAAATAGAGCTTAGTCTCTCCCCATAGTAGTATACTAGTAAAAGGCGTAGATTATGACTTGATCCAATAGAGTCAGAACACCTTTATATCTAAAAGAAATGGTGCTCGATGAAACGATCCAGATTCCACACTATGCTGTGGGCTGGGGAGAGAGCTGCTCTGCGAAGCTGGGCGTTCAGTGTTCTTATGGAGGAACCATAGACGAAAGAGAATAGAAAGGGCCTTCAAAAAAGAGCGAGGGAGTGATGGGCAACCTTAGTCTATATGTTGCTCGTGAGCCGCCAAGTACCAGTCTCGCAACAGTACTGGCGCAAAAGGATCGGTCCTTCACTTGCCGATCGTTCGCGAGTCGGACTCAATCACTCTTTTTGTTTGGAAGATAATTCGTTCTTAACTCTCTTGTTATTACCCGCGGGGAGCGCAGCAACCAAGGTGCATATTATCATATAGAAACAAGCGAAGCGTAGCGATTCGTACTACCGGAAAAGTTTCGCTAACCGGCAGGCAACAGAGTCCGCCGATAGGCGCAAGCAAAGCGTAGCGAATCACATGGATAAGCCCCTACCTGCCAGCGCGCGGATAGATAGGGCGGGCGAAGCGCGAAGGGGATGGATGTCTGAGCGGTTGAAAGAGTCGGTCTTGAAAACCGAAGTATTGATAGGAATACCGGGGGTTCGAATCCCTCTCCATCCGCGAAGTCATAAGTTCTCTCTTGCGTTATCTTCCGCTCCCCTTGTATAGGTTGGGGAAGGGCCGGGTGGATTACCTTTGGGAGCTAAGTCGAAGATCTCGGTGGTCTTGTCTTGTGAGTACTACGATTGCAGTTTTCCTTAGGAAGTCCCATAGCTGTGAGGCTTAACAGACAAAGAAAACGGTGGATACTTCCACTAGTTGAGTAGAAGGTGACGACCCTAATGAATCGACTATGAAGGTGGCTGTTAGCTACATCAGCGCTCAAATTCCTTCATCGTTATTGCCCTGGCTTCGATGATCAACCCCTGGCACATTTAGGTTTTGATCTTCGGCCATCCTGGTCCTCAGGACCCAACACTCTATTTTTCTTAGAAATTCTCTTTAAAAGATGCAAAAGGTGTTGATACGTCCTATCCATATAGAAAGCTTACCCTCTTCCACACATTACCGGTGGATGCTACAGCCGCTATCGCTTTGGCTGCAGGAGGGGAATGGTTAAGTGAAACTCTCGCCGTCTTGTTTGGTAAACGGGATGTTTACCCAGGCGCCGTAGTCTTGCCTAACCGTTCGGCCGGAGATGCCTTTGTATGGTATAGCAAGCTGTTTAGCTACTTGTATCGATTTGCTACAGTGTGGTTAGATACAATGTGCTGGCAGCCTCAGCTTGGCAGGATGGGAATGAAGGTCGAGGGAGCAGGGAAGAAAAGGTTATTCCCTATTGGTTGGCCTACCCTTGTATCAGGCCTTGGTACGGCCTATACATGATTGGGCCATGACGGTTTTGGCAAGGTTAAGAATGGATGGTACCTATAACCAGACCCAACCGTTGCAGTACTTGAGAGGAAAAAAAAAGGATTTTCTTTTGATCTCAAGGCTGCTACCGATTCCTTACCTGTGTTATCCTTACGTCCTGTATGATTGCAGGGTTGCTCGGAAATCCCTTTGCAACTTCCTGGACGTTCATACTTTGTTCTGTAGTATTTTAATTACCATATAGTTTTTTAAATAAAGGCTATGGGGCATCGGTTGTGACGTTCACGAAGGGTCAACCCCTCGGATTTTATAGTTCTTGGCCTCTATTCACACTTACACATCATATGCTTGTGTGGATAGCTGCTGAGAGGGTGTATGGCACGACGAAGCTTTGCGACTATGCCATTCTTGGCGACGGTGATCGCCGACGAGAAGGTGGCGGCCACTTACCATAATAAAAAGTTTCAGTGTACTATAATATATCTAAAGAAAAGTCTCTCATTTAAAACATTTTTTATTATAAGTCATGTTTTGGAGTTTGCCAAAAGATTTTGGAGCGACGAAGTTACTAGGGATTTCTCTCCGGTGTCTGCTAAGATGCTCTGGTCTTTGGTTGACGCTATTATGTGGAAAAGACCCCGATTTTTCAAAGATTAGAGATGCAACTGGTATTATGTCTCTGTCTTTGACCTATCGATTGAGGGGTGCTTCTTATCGTATCTGTGGTGCGCCCTAAATCTAAGCGATGAAAGCGTCACTATCTTTGTATGCTTTCGCCGTCAGGCGTATTCCCGTTACCATTGAAACTGTGGTTAGCATTTCCAGATTTTGGAGTGTTAACGCCGGGTGTCGCACGGGCCTTCATTCTTTATAGGGCTAAGTAGCGCCTTCGCTTTGTTTGTAATGAAAAGGAAAGAGAAGGTCTTCGGACATTTTATCAAGTTTAGGGGGGAGGACTTTCTTGATCGCCTCATTCTTCAACCATGGGTTAAGCTGTGGCTAAAGTATCTCCGATGGTACGCTGAGGTTAGCGTAAATTACGATGTGTCGCTCGAGGTCTCTCGATCCTCCTGTTGTACCAATGTTTATATTCCGTTCTAGGAATAAGGTAATGATCTTCCGGTATGGAGTTTTGTTTTGTTTTTTTTTGTTTTTACGACAGGCTGAGAGCAGTGCCCGCTCCCTTGTGTTTGAGGGAGTTGGTGCGGGTGAGGCATTCGAGTTCGAGTGGCTTTGGTACCAGACAGAGGAAAGAGACAAAAAAATAACATTGAAATAGCTTACTTTCTTTATAGGGGCTTGGAGGTTTTTCCTATTCTTATTCCTCAGTTTAAGCTAGCAATGGGAATAAGAAAGGCTAGGTAGCTGGCTTTCTTGGGATTGCTCGCTGGCTGACTATGACGATTGCCCTCACTCGAAAGCCGCTTCCAATAATTCCAATAAGATTGTTTTCAACATTCCCCCCCCGCCATTAGAGTTGGGCTTATGGTTGAGCCTCTTATTGCGTAGTCCGCTTTTCTTTTTAAGAAAGCAAAGAGGCGAGCTTTAAGACGTTCTTTGATCCTTGTTGTTCGGGTTGGGACTCCAGTCCTCGTCCTCCCTTGCTTGCCAGCACACCTGAAGGAAAGGAAACCAGTATAACACAAACAAAGGAACCGCAATTCACCACAAGCAATCAACGATTCCAAATTACAAAAGAACGGGGCATAGGATATAGAGGCGGAGTCTTGGCTGTAGTTAATGGGAGGACTAAGAGTAGCAGTAGGAATAATAAAAGGAAAGCAGTAGAGAATAGAAAGCGTCTTGTCAGAGCATATGTAGCTTCTTATATAGGAGTTGGAGCAGGAAGACGAGTAGGAGCTCTTGTTCGTTCGCTTGTTAGCTAGTCTTTCCTCGCAAGCCACCAAGCCTTATCTTCGTCTTTGAACTCAAGCCTTCCCTTCGATCGAGTTCTCCATTTTTCTTTTTTATTCATTTGTCACATATAGGTATAGGCGAATAAAAGATAACGATTTTCGAAGCTGTGCTAATAGTGGTCAAGAATAAGGTAAGAAGAGGTTTTAATCAAAAATACGGGTAAGTTTTCCATTTTCCAATGTTCGACCAATCACTCGTCTAGGGCAATAGAGGGAGAATGCTCTTGATTTACTTTGTCACTATACGAACACAATGTGAATTGCCTCAAAGATGGTCAAGCTTTTGACTCGCCTCGCACCGGAAAGCAAGCAGCAACTAAGGGAATAGGGAATAGGTCCTGTTTTTTGGAAGGAACAATCTTTGAAAGAACTAAAAATAAGAGCATTTCCTCCTCGGCAAGTAGAAGTTACCTCAGCCAGCCGGCTACTTCTTTTCTTCGAGTAGAGTTCTAGTTGCTATAAGAAAATTATCCCATTGATTTGTGAGTTCGTTCCAGTGGACTATATAAACATGCATAGCTTTGCCTTATGAGGGACCCTATTATGGGCTTCTTAGTTGCTTTGCTTATGCCAGCTAGCTTTTGTAGGCTTGTTAGCTTCGCAAGCTCTGCTCTGGAAGCAGCTTATGCCTATGTCAGCGGGTTAGGAAGGTGGCAAGCCCAATCACTTGCTGAGACAAGCTCTCCTCCTATTTCTGCACTGCTTCCGGTTGATGGCTATTATGCCTCTTCCTGCTTTTTTTACTTCTTTGACTCGTCTTCCAGCTCAAACTCAAACGCATAAGCCAAGACTCCTATTCCGGGTAGTGTTTTTTATAGTCCTTTGCTCTTTACAAACCCCTGACTCGTTCATTCACTCGCTTGGATTCAGTCTCGTTCGGTTGTTGATTAGTTCATCGGTGGTTGGTTGCATCAGTTGATTCACTCCTTCCTCAGCATTCGTCGATTGGTGGCGTGGGAAAGGGGCATTCGATCACGGGCAAAGATGTCGATGCAACTCATTATGCAAGTTATGAATTCAAGGTGGAGGGGTTGCCTGATTCACCAGTCTTTCCTCCAGACTCATCGGTAGGGTGATGCTAAACTATCTTCTAAGGGTTGATACTATTACATAGGCTTGGGGCTCCCATGCTTTCCCACGGGTATCTTTCAGTTTGTCGGCTCCTCTTATTCTCAGCACATAGGGGGATTCCCCATCCATTTATCTTTCTATTCCTTTCCCTCATTCCAATCTTGGGGCGTACTACCATGATTCCTTTCCCAGTGTCTTTATTCCCCCCTCATCCGAGGCTCAGACTTCACCCCCATCCCCTTTTCTATTTTTTTATATCAATAGGGAGCTCATCCATCCTTCCTGCCATAAGCTGATGATCTCCTAGCGCGAAAGCCATTGATCGATAGTTATACAAGGCGATCGGAGATCCCTACAGAAGATAGCTTTCAGAAGCCCGATGCTTAAACTCAAATTGCGCGATGAACTCATCAGATGAACTACTACAGGAAAGAAGACCAATTCGACCGAAGACCCTAGAGACCGTTACAAGACAGCTCGACCGGGAAGTAGCATATCTTTCAAGAAAAAAATTCGGTTACAAGGTATTCGCCCTAATTGAATAAAAGAAGGGAAGCGTATTCGTGGACAGATGAGCGTTTGTTACCGTTTACAAGAGTAAATACCGAAACAGACAATTCCAGATGCCCTCAGACAGATGCCACTAAAAAGCCGATTATCGCATGTTTTTAGAGGCCGTACTTGACCCATCCGACCCCTTAAACTCGCGATTTAGCAAATAAAATAGACCATTCCGGACCTTTTCCTCATGTCGCTACCAGCTACAGATCAGATATGACCGGTTGAAGAAAGAAGAAAAGATCGATGAACGATTAAGCGAGACTTTGCCTTAGAGATCAATGAAATGCGACCGAGAAGCTTTATTACAATTACACAAAAGTTTGATGAGGACCTCTTGCTTCTGCTTCCCTGCTTACTTTTGCTATCACCTCAACTGCCTTTCTACCTGCTTACTTAGAATGAAGATCAATAATGGGCGGAAAGGCTTTACACAAGACCACAGAGCGAGAGAGAGAGCCTTCACTTACCTGCTTAACCGTGCCCTCCTATCGTACCTATATCCCCTTTCCTTCAGTTACATCCAGTCTCAGTTCTGCTTCCAACTACTGATGGGAGAAGGCTTGGACGTATGGCATACGGGAATGGTATATGAAATGAAAGGCTGGAAACAGAGCTGGAGATGAGCGCTAGCCAATGGTTAATACTTTAGAAAGCACCTTAGCAATTACCAGTAATGCCCCTATCGACCTCAGTCTTGTTTTTTGCTAGCTTGAGTCTAGAACTTTACTATCTCATTAAACGCCGAATATCCATATATATATTTATATATTTATTTTATTTATGGAAGATAGTCGGCCTACTTCTAGCTGTTCCAGCGATTATGCCCGTTCTAGCTCTACCATCCACCCCTATCATCATAATAGAAAGGGGTACTTTCGGGCTGATCTGTGATGGGTCAAGGCGACCGAGAGGACACATACCTCCTCCATATTCCTTAAATGGGCAAGACTCGGATACTGCATGCGATAAGTATAATAGTTTACTGAACGACTACTTAGATCTTGATTGATTTGGATGCAATGGAATTTTGTCAAATTACTCCAAAAAAAGCCATCCCATGAGTATACATGACCCCACTACCCGTATAAAGCGTACATCTCTGCTCAGGGAGTAGGTCAAAGCTTTTTATAAGAAAAGTAAAAAGCTGGAATCCGAGAAGACAAGACCCCCTAAGAGCGTCTTGTAAACCAATTATTCGATCTGGAGATCCCAGCAAGGCTGCCGGAGACATCCCTGGCTTTAGTGATGTCTCTTGCAAAGAAGAATTCGTAGAGATTTTCCCAGAATCCCAGTCCAGCCTACCCGACTGATATAATCTAGAATCCACTCTCCGCCCTTATTAGTAGTAGGCGAATAGTGACCCTATTTGTATGCGCATTCACACGACGGGCACGTTCCAAGATCTCCCGCAACGAGAACCTAACACATGGTTTATTGATAGTAAGCTGATTAAATTAAATAAATGGATCATAGGTTGGTTGAATATTGAGTTCCGCTTAGGCTACCTGTTCTGTTCACGCGCTACTAAGCCGCACACAGGATCTTAGACGGGTTTCGTCCCCTTTCGGGAACACCTTCTTACTAGTAGGTAGGGGCTAAGCCTGATGCAAATATACCAAAAAAGAAGATATCTAGGGTCGATTCTACGAAGAGTAGATTCGCCCCTTATGTTATGGCTCGTCTCGCGCTTAGTCACTCGCGGGATTCGGATAGGGGAGCAGCAAGTCTTTTCTGAAAAAACTCGCAGTTCTCCCCCTTATCTAAAATCTAATAAAAATATATATATATATTTTTATTAGATACTAACTCTTTGGTTGGATTGGACAGGGACTTCTATAAAGATCTTTCCACTCATTCATCATACTCAAAGTCGAAGTCACGGCATGGGGGGCTCGGAAAAATAACGAGAATCAGTGTCGTGGTGGTGCTACGAGATGGCGATTTATCGTATAGAAGAATAGATCCGCGGCGGACCTATTGATTGACCATAGATGCGAACCGATCGACTGCTATCTAAGAGAAGATAAGTAGTTCTTCTATCGTTCAAGGGCGCGGGGAGAACATGTAGCGGCTTGCCTAGATCTCGTATTTCCCACGTAGTCCGTCGGTCAAACCAACGATTCTCTTCTCAAAGTAAAGTAATAGAGAGATTCTTTTTCTTTTTCTGGTATGTAGCTCCGCGAGCAAGGAGCGCATCATCGGGGCAGGGCGAAAACGAACATAGGATCATCATCATGGCCCTTTTCTTGTTTCTTTTGTTTGTGCCCGGTCCGTTGTGTGTGTGTGTTTTTAAGGCTTATCCGGGGGCTGCTGCTCTGGGGCATCCAATTCCTCTTCTTTCTTTTGCTGCTGATCTCACATCGAGAGCAGCTCCTTCTTGTTCAGGGTCAT
>NC_134023.1:29603587-29643587 GCF_040712315.1 Castanea sativa
ATGGTCGGCTTAATGGTTTGTACACGGATGAAGCGGTGAGTTACCATAAATGTGTGACAATTCCCTCTCTCTCTATTACATCAATGAGTAAGCAGAAAGAAAAAGTGAATAGATGTATGAATTTGGCGTTCCATTCTCTCTATCATATAACTTAACTTCTTCATGGGAATGTAAGCCCGAATTAGGTTGGTTGAGAAAGTAAGCGTTCGATTTGGCTTGTGGACCCAATCAAAGAATTTCTGATCTGGGAATCAACTCGTACATTATAGTTTGCATGGCATTAATTAAGTACTATCTCTATCTTGTGGATGGTTCATTTTGATCGTTACGAACCAAAGAACTTATGATTCGTGCGTAGAAACTCCAAACATGGCATGAACGGGTAGTTCAGGCTTTTTATACCTGTGTTAGCAATAGATTGGTAACAATGTTGAAAAAGCAATATTTGTAAAAGAGATAGGCGGAATCACCATTTGATTATCAGATAGTGGTAATAGCTCACAAGTTTTTATTAAAAGTTTCTTCTGCTTCGGCGTCTGGTAGGGAAGAATTCGTCACATGTGTCAACTAATTCAGAGGATCTTCGATATCCCTTAGACCTTACTATTTAGGACCTCGTTACTGGCGCGAATGGCTTAATGGGTGAGTGGTCGATAGTTCAACTCGGCGATTAGATGATCCAGACAACTTGGTGCTGCCGGGTTAGGAACGAAGGGCGACTGGGAAGGCGAAGCGAAATCTAAAGTTACATGAAACTCGACGCCTAGCTCTTTTTTATTGAAGTTAGGGGCGAGGGTAAGGGTGAAGGATAAGAGGCTATGGCTTTTGAGAAAGAAATTCTGGGGAAGTCGTTCGGATCCAAATCCATAGCCCGTTGGATATCTTTCCCAGTACAATCCAGTGGACCGGGGTATACGTACTCTTTTTAAAGGAAAGGGGGGTGGTTGATCGTAAAAAAGCATTAGATGCGAAGGCATAGGTAAAGGTGGAGGGTTGGTGTGGCACGTAAGGCCCAGTTCCGGTTGAAGTATCACCCACAATTGTATTTGATTGAGTTTAGGTAGCGGAGGTGGAGACAGTTGAACCAGAGCCTGTTGATTGAGATCGATATCGAGATTCCGCGAGGACAGAAGCAGGGATAGCAGGAGCGGGAGTCAATTGGTCGGGTCACGAAATAGACAGTCACAGAGAGTCCACAAGCGGAACTCAGAAAAGCCGATAGAAGCACTCATTCTAAACTAGCAAGCTCTCTATGTCTGTATGGAGGGCATACTCATCCAGATAGGCGGGATGATAAACATAAAAGACTGGAGAGAAGGGGAGACATTTGGAACGAACAGAGGTAGAGGCGGGGATTCAATCACTGATATACTTCCTGTCTTTCTTTCACTTGGGCAAGACGTTGCTAACGCTTGACTTCACTGTGCGACTACTCTTCTAAAGCTATAAGCAAAGAAAAAAAATGACTCAACAGGCACGGTACTCGGCTTCTTCTGTGCTGGACTTGGATACAGTTTCTTGTTTCGACCTCAATCTCAGGTAGTGGTCGTGCAAGAGACAGATAAAAGCAAACATTCCATTGATTGAGCACCCATTCTTGTGTTTGATGATGATCCGCTATCTCAATGGATGGGATTTCCTTGGGGATACAAAGATGAACATAGTCAGTAGTGAGACTTTAATGGCCTAACCAGACAGAAGCAGAATCATGTTCTTCCTCCTGGGATTGGTCATTCATGAGCCTTCCTTTCTTTACGAGATCAGGCCAAAGGAAAGAGTAGCACTAGCTGAGCAAAGTGAAGTTGCACATTGCGAGGCTTCCCCAGTCAACATGGAGAAGGACAGTCGATAGAAGCCCGAGGATCAGTCTACTACTTTAAGGAGAGATCCTTTGAGTAGGGCATTTAACTCTACAATCACGAATAACAAGAGAGTAGAAACTAGTTACAGTCCAGCTATTACTTGAGGAGCGCGCATACAGAGCAGAGCAAAAGTGATTGATTGTCTCGATAGAACCGAAGTGCAAGAAGGGAAGCACCAGGAAGAAAAGCCCATCCATAACTAAGAACAGCGGTCAAGCTGGAAAGAACAAGAGAGCATCGAGTTCGAAAGAAGAAGACTGTAGTGCCTTAATAACCTAAGCAGATGTCTACAGCTTATCCCTTTCCTAAAAGAAGGTTTATTTAAGTGCTAGTGCAGGTATGGGGCACTTCGTCAGCAGTGGTTTGTTTAGCAAGCAGTCTTATTGCTTGAAAGCACACACAACACACAGTAGGAGAGTTCGAGTGTGAAAGTTGTGTACTCATGCCCCTGAGATAAGGTATGCTTTTAGTGCGTTCTCTAACTATAAGTATAAGAGCAGGAGTAGCAAGCACGGCTTAGGTGGAAGCAGAAGTTTATGCTTGCCTTGCTGACTCTTCCATTGATTAGTGAAGTGGACTACGGAAAGGCAGGGCATTAAGGTTGATAGATTGGTTTAGTCAAGCGCCGAAGCCTGGGCCTGGAACTGGCTGGGGAATACTCCATGGATAATCGAAAGGGAGTGCTACGTTCCCCCGGTTCCGGATTGACAGTTAGGTCAGGTTCCAGGGAGGCATTGATTGCTTGCTCGTATTGGTTCCGTACCCTCTTCGCCAGATGGATCAGATGTAGGTGGCCTGGAAAAAGTAGTCCACTCTTCTCTCTCCGGTTCTTCACCGATGAGAGAAATGAGAACTTCTCTTGCGTGCCGGGAATCGAATGAATTGGTAGCTGGCGGTCGATAGTTGTATGTAATGTTGAGGAAAGAGATTCGGATGAAAGAGGTATGAGGGGATATTCCTCCCCGGTTCGGAACTAAACGTTGAGCTGCAGATCAAGTCAAAGCTGGCAATCCTCCACCTAACAACTCCTCCTTTACAGTATAAGCTGTTAATAGGCTCTAATAGACAACCAACCCCATCTATTCTGGATAAACCGGGGCACCTTCCCTATGTGTCAGTGCCATTTTTCTCTAAGGCTTAAAGTGAATCAGTCATAGCTTGTTGCCAGCGACCCACGGCTTCCGAAAAAGGTTTGAGCTTCCCGCATGAACACTGGCAAGAAAGGCACGATCTTTGGGAAAAAACGAGTTATAGGAAAACCTTCCATAGGATTTTTCATGCGAGAAGACCTACGTACCTCAGGAGAGGATAGATAGGATGAAGATGATGTAGAGGTAGTAGATTGGCCAGCCTGATCCATCTCAGATGCCTTGCACTTTTTTGGCGCCTAGTGTAAACCGGAGTGGCAGGTCGGCTAGAAGGAGATGCCTCCTCAGTGGGACCAGAGGAATAAAGCTCCCCTTACTAGTAAAGGGGTCCAGGCTACCCACTTAACTCATCACTGGAGGAAGAAGAGAGACTGGGATACGATGGTCTTAATGAATCCTTTTTTTATTGTGTATACCCGGGAACTTAGTATCCATGATGGTTGGCATCAAAGAGGTCCCCCTGAAAATAGGTCAGGTCCATGTTTACCTTTTGATATGTCTGTTTTTTTTATTAAGTGCATGTTCCGTAACCCTTTCTTCGCTTAGTAGCACTACTCTTCCTATTGGGCTTAGGTTAGTGCTTCTTTAGCACATTGCTAGTTTGAAGCTCAAAGAATTTTCAAGCTATGGGTCTTCCGATCAATCTTTGTGAGAAGCCTCTCTTCCTATAGTTGGTTTAGGGTAGGGACAAGAGAAGGAGGAATGGTACCACTGGCACTGATTCCTATTGGTTTGTCTCCAAGCGGGATTAGTTAGACCAGGACGGTCAAGGCTTGACCATGATAGTAAGCGTAGCAGATCCCATTGCCAAGGCCAGGAGTTTTGTCTGCTTGACATCACATCACAAGCAACTGTTTACCCTGGGGATTTACCGGCAGCTAAGGAAGCAAAGTCAAGTATTGCCTGCTGTGCATATAGGCCAGTCATAATCCTATTAGTGTAGTGAAACCATAATCCTAATCTGCTTAAGGAAGAGAAGAAAGACCAGCGGAAGAAGAAACTGAAATAAAGGAGAATAACATCCCTAGAAAGAAGACTTTCTCTTTTAACAGAGGGGGTAAGCACTAGCTGACCCTTACTTCTAAAAGCAAAGATCGGTTGCTCCATCAGACAAAGATGACCTTCCGCAGGCAAGGCTTTTTTTACTCTTTCGCTTTTCCTCCTAATTTCTCTTTCTTTCTTTTATGCTCGTATCGCTTAACTCCAGCAACATCAACTCATCCCCCGCCCAACTCTTACACAATCAGTTGTGGAGGACTCTGATAGGTCCCCCTCTTCTGTATATTCTAAGTAACTCAGAGATAGAGCAAGTATTGGACCACGACCTTTACTTTATTGGACAAAACTAACCTCACATAGATTTCTTGCAAGAAATGGGCCGATACAAGACATTCCTACGTGGGAGATAGCCCAAGAGAGTAGATTTGCATGTGGAAGAAATCCATATAATAGTATGGCATAATCTATGATTCAGATACTCAAAAAATGAGGACACCCTTTCCAAATAACGTCACTGTGCTAATGATTTCGTTAGTTGGCCGGATTTGGAGAGTATATGGGAAACTAACATCTCGAGTTTCAGAAACTCGAGATTTAATTAAAAAATCGAGTTTTTAAAACTCGAGATATGGTGTTTTGTTACTTCCATTACGTGGCCAAATTTTCCATTACGTGGACAAATTTTCCACCTGGAGGAATTGAGCCACGTAGAAATCGAGTTTATAAGACTCGAAATCTGCACAATATTCTCCCTCTTTCCCTTTCAAACGCAAACACTCTCACTCTCTCAAAAATCCTGAAACACTTTCTCAATCTCTCAACTCTCAGTGTCTCAAACGCTCTCTCTCAATCTCTCAACTCTCAGTCTCTCAAACGCTCTCTCTCAATCTCTCAAACACCGAAACCAGTCACCCTCACCCTCTAACGCGCGCCTCTTTCAGAACCCTCTCTCTCTCGCTTCTCAGCTGCTGCCACACCGACTGCCGGTCCGCCATAACACCGCCGGTAAGCCTCTCTCTCTTCTCTAATTCCATGGGTGCTTACACCTTTTGGTCCTGTTACTCTGTTTTGGTGTAATTTGTTTGAACATGGCTTTTTCTGAAATGGGTTCTTCTAGATTAATTCACAGAGGCATGCATTTAGGAATTTAATTTTGTTTTTACTGATATAGCAACATTTAGACATCAAAAATTGGTCTTCTCCTTTCTTTAAAGGAATTGTTGTAGCATTGATCGCTGGTTGTGTAACAATATTAGCCTGACCTTGTGACAAAATGCTTCAGTATTATGGTTTTTAAATTTGGGTAACGCGAGTTCTTATTTTTTGTTTGAATGTTTATCATAGCTTGTGTTATCTTAATAGCGCATGGCATGTTACTATACTTCCCATCTTGTTAAATTGATTAATCCAGCAAAGCATGAGGAAGCTAATCTGTTGGGCATTGATCAAATTATGTACTTCACAAAAATTGCAAGATATGTTTGATTCATATTAAAGCATGAAGTAGGAAGCAGTATAATTTATGGACAGCTGAAATTCTGTCAAACATAAAGGCTGTTTGCAGTATTAGGTCTAGTTGTGATAAACTATTATATTGTAAAAGGAACTTCTCTCTGGAAAATAATTGATAATTATAACAAAGGCAGTAGATGGGCAGTGTATTCAGGGGTTTAGAGTGGCTGGAAGGACAGTCAAGTTGCTGATGATTTGAAGTCTTTTATTTGCGGATGATACTTTGGTATTTTGTGGGAATGATATGGAATAACTTTGCCATTTGAAATGTGTTTTGTCGTGTTTTGAAAGCATATCTGGTTGCAAGATATCTGCTCTGCCTATGAAATGCTTGGGGTTGTTGTTGGGGGCTAGTTACAACTCCAAAGCGATATGGAAACAGAAGTGAGAAGGATGGAAGAAGCTTTACTTGTCAGAAGGAGATAGAATCACCTTAATAAAGAGTACGCTCTCAATTTTGCCCGCATATTTCCTATCCCTGTTAGCATTGCTAGTTGCTTAGAGAAATTACTAAGAGTTTTTTTGTTAGGTGGATAGGAGATGATGTTAAGTTTCACTTGGTAAATTGGAAGATAGTTTGTGAGCCAATTCAATGTGGGAGTTGCATTAGAAGTTTTGGATGTCCTAATAGTGCTTTGTTTGGGAAGTGGCTTTGACATTATGCCATGGAAAAAGACACATTATTGAGAACTTTGATAGATAAAAAAAATTTGGGTTTGAGGGAGGCAGCTGTGTTTTGGGGTAACCAATGAACCCTATGGTGTGTCCCTTTGGAAACATATTTGCAATGGTTGGGACAGATTTTCTAAACTAATCAAGTTTGAAATGAGCAATTTTTATTATTATTATTTTGGCATGATCCATGGTGTCAGGAGGGGATGTGTAAGGAGACCTTGAGCAATTTTGAATAGCCCGAGATGAGGAGGCTTCTGTGGTAGGCCAGATGGACTAGTGGAGCTATTCATTGGGACAATATGTTCACTAGAGCTGTCCATGATTGGGAGTTGTCATTTTTACATGTGGACAGCTGCTAGTGGAAACATTCATACCATGGATAACTTGCTAAAGAGAAATATTTGTATTGTAGAGTGGTGTTGCATGTTTAATAGTGTAACAACAATGGGGAGTTTATAGCCCATTTACTTCTTCACTGTGATTATGTGCAAAGCCTATGGTTATTGGTGTTTTAATTGTATGGACTCCAGTGGGTTATGCCTAAGAGGGTAGTGGATTTGTTGGGTTGTTGGAAAGGCGGTTGTGGCAGACATCATTTTGCACGACTTGGGGGAAATTCTATGATGCCTCATGTGGACTATTTGGAGAGAATGAAACCAACATACCTTTGAAGGGATTAAGAGTTTGCAGTTGAGTTAAAACTGATTTTCTAATGCTTCATGTATGATTGGATGGCTGCTTTGATTGGAAACTCCTTTTCTACTGAAGGAATTTCTGGATTTATGTAATTTTCGATGATACTTTTAGCGTCCCTAGCACACTCCCTGTCTACATGGGGTGTATACTGTTTTTAATAATTCAATTAAATTCTTCAATTACCTATAAAAAAAACTGATAATACCTGTGTTGTGTCAATGCAGAAGGGGAATGTCCCTTTTTTAGGGGACTTCTCTCATATGAAACTCAATTATTTTTTCCCCTTCAAATAAGTCCAGATAAGATTCAAAGTTGTCATGGAAGAAATTTGTCTTTTTTTTTTGGGAGAGTTTTAAGTTCATTACTACTCTGACCAAAAGGGGAAAAAATCATTACTGGTTTCAAATTGTTTTGTTTTGTTTTTGGAGTGAGACTACTTTCGCAGTATGTAGTGTGGCTGATGTAACAGTGACTTGATGAGCAATACTTGGAAGGTTTGGTAATGGCATTGCCAATGTTGTTGTTGTTGGAGTTGGAGGCTTTGGAGGTGTAGGTGATTGAATTTGAGGATGATGTTCGAAAGCTTCTAATTGATCAAAAAATCGATAGGTTTTTCCATCGGGTTTCCCAGTGCGACCTTCTTTGGTTCTTTTGTGGTACATGTACACGTTCTCGAATTTCTCCTTGCATTTCTTGGCGCTTCGATTATAACCAAGTTCTGCCAGCTTCCTGATTTAGAAAATGAAACAAAATAAAAATCCATGAAAAATATTTATTAGAAAATAAAAAAAAAACTCAGTTTCTGTTTCTATCACACATTAATTTTAACAAGAAAACAAAGTAGCATTGCCACATAAAATAGACAAGAAGAGTTATGACATAATGAAAACAAGATGCTATAGAAGAGAAGGATGAAACAAAACATATAGGAGGAGTTAAGAATTGGTAGATAACTAAGCACTGTTGTCTCCGATGGAAATTATAGAGCTCAAGCTGGGAGAATTATTCTAGATTTAATTTTACTAGTACTTTTCGAGAACTAAACTGAACAAGAGTGAACAAAGTGAGATAAGAAAACCAACTGATGTTTATAGACTGAATATAAATTCTGATATCCTTTTTGGAATATTGGAAAAGGGGAAAATGCTTGAAAAGAAAACAAACCCGAATTCCATATGCCTAGAATGAACCTTTGAACTCAACCTACATGTTATATGAGAGAGAGGAAATGCGATTAGGTCCAAAGACCCTGGGCAATTTTCCATAAAATTTCAAGAATAGAGTCTTGGCCTTGTGAAAACATAATCAAGCAGCCAAAACCGCAACCCAAATCCTACAATCACAATTTTTTCTCTAAACATACTACTATCATAGGGTGCGAACCAAGTCTAAGTGTTCAAGTTGAACCAGAATTCTGTCAAATGCAACCCAACCATTGACCTTCAGCAGCTAATACTACACACAGCTTAAAGAGCATCAATCTCCCTTACACTAATGAACACCAGTGGAACAGATTTAGGCACTACAATGACATCAAACCCCAGCAACACCAGCATGATAAGCAAATCAGAAAGAATGCATCTTCCAGTTCAAAAAATACAAACACCAACTTAGAGGGTGCAATTTGCATTTTAGCCTTTATTTTAAGTTTGTGCTAAATTCAAGTCAGTTGACAAGTCTGATCTCACTTTTGACTAGTTGGTATTATTGAGTTAGTTGTCTCTACAGAATCTTTTTTTTTTGTTTGATAGGTCTCTAGAGAATCTTGAAAGTAGTAGGTATTTGTTAGGAGAATATAGAACTATAAAAACCAGGTCTACAGCTAATGTAAGGCAGTCTATTGCTGATTAAGAATACTATATCCCATTTAGGGCTCATGTCATTTCAACCTGTTTTGTCTTCTCATAATCTGTTTTAGATTGGTTCCAGCAACCCTTGGCTGCATTCATGGTTATATAGAAGCTCAAGAATCTGAGCCTAGGAAAATTGGAGTTCAGTTACTATATTTCCTAGTTTCAGTAGGAAGAGTAAGAGCCTCCATTTTTTAGCTACATGCCCAAAATCTACAGGTGGAATGCAATCTAATGTGTTTAAATTGTTAGTTTTAGACTTGTTATGTACATACATACATATACACGTGTGTGTGTGCGTGCATACTTCAACTTTAACAGCCTTTTTAAGAAATGAAATAATTATGTATTTTAACAATTTCACTAGGCTTAATATAATTGTTTGTGGGCATTAGAGTTATTTATGAAGACTTAATTCTGTGGAATATTGTTGCACTCTTTGCAGTATGGAGCCTGGGATCGATGAGGAGCCAGAGATTGTGCGCCCTGGTCCAGAAGATCCTTCATTGTTGACGCGACAACGAAATCATCGATCAGAGGACATTTGGAATGGCGAGGTGAAATATCTAGTTTTAACAACTGCTTTAATTTTTACGTTGTCTTTGACTTTTAGCAAGTTCTTTGAAAGTTGTATATCTAATTCTAACGACCGCTATAATTTTTATCCATTTTACAGGACTCGGGCTCACTTACATGCCGTGGTCGCGCTAAGGAGATGGCAAAGATAACGATGCAAGATAATCGGGTGATTGATATTATCAAGTTGGTGGGGTTAGAAGGATTGTTTAGGGTCCCTTCCAGAGAGATAGATCATTGCCTAATATCGGCCCTAGTTGAGCGATGGCGGCCGGAGACTCATACGTTCCATCTTCCACATGGTGAGATGTCAATCACCCTAGAAGATGTGGAGGTCATTTTCGGACTTCCTATAGACGGTGAGGTCTTGGTTGGGCCGACTACTGTGGTGGATGGGAATTGGAGGCAACTGTGCGTGGAGTTGCTTGGTTTTGGCGTTCCGGAGAATGACAACAAAACTTTGGTGGGGCAAAGAATTCTCATTAGCCGCCTTGTTGAGCGCATTGCAGAGCCACTGCCTCATGATGCAACGGAGGAGCAAGTACATCAGTATGCCCGGTGCTATATTTTAGCACTACTAGGGGATAAGATTTTCATGGATAAGTCGGGAGATAGGGTGCATCTGATGTTCTTGGAGTTCCTACGGAACCTTCATGATCCGCCAAAGTATAGTTGGGGTAGTGGTTGCCTGGCATGGTTGTATAGAGAGTTGTGCCGGGCAAGTGATAAAGAGGCATCGCAGATTGGTGGGGCGTTGCAATTGGTCCAGTATTGGGCATGGGCGAGGTTGCCATTCTTGTGCCCGAGGATAGAGCCTCCACCTGGATGCGATTATGGCCCATGGCCAAAAGCTCCACTTGCATTTAAGTAAGTATTCTCCTGATACTTAGTGTGTGTTATGCAATGTACTATTCTTAGTAACTAAGTGGTAATATCTTATGTTATTCGATCGTAACTGTAGGTGGGTGCGGGTGCCAAGCCCGAAGAGTAGGCCATCCGGCACGGCGTTGATCCATTATCGTGAGCAATTAGCTAGAATGCAGCCGGACCAGGTAATAATATACAAAATTTCTGTGGAAGTTATGTTAATTTTCCTTAAGAATATGTTGAAATCATTGCTTTAACATATCTTCTATTTTAATTTTTGTTTTTCCCTTTATCTATGTATTCTCCTTTGTTTCACATTTTAAGATGCTATGATAATTGTATTTTGTTTCTACTGTAGATTATATGGCAGCCATATGAGGCAGACTTCGGCCACCTTCCTGACTTCTGCGTCGCAGGGAGGGATACGTGGACGGCAAGGGTGCCACTGGTGTGTTTTTGCATAGTAGAGACACACCACCCAGATCGTGTCCTTCGACAGTTTGGGTTGGCGCAAGAGCGGCCCGACCATGTTGTGTACGATGATAGACTGCATAGAATAGACTTACGTGGGAAGGTGGAAAAGAATTGGAGGGAGGAGCATGGACCGTATATCCTTACATGGGATACGAGACAACAACGAGTTTGCCATGCACCTCCTCAGATTGGTGAGATGCCTCGCAATCATGATTATTACCGCTGGTACCGTTCGGTCACTCGAAAGTATGTCGACCGCAACAGCGCTAAATTAGATATAATGGTAATGTGTTAAATTAGATTTTATTGCCTACGTTGTTTTTTCTTCAGTACATGTAGGAACGTAGAATCAATTGATTTCTTTTTTCAGCAAATCTGGTTTGATCTGACTGACCTCCAATTAAAAAGACTTTCTATTACATATAGTATTCTAATAACACTTTTTGTTCTTAGTTGAGTATTTGAGTAGATCAAATCTGATTGTACTGGTTCTTTCTCCGTTTTAGATTGAAAGCCATTTAGCACTGTTGGAGATGCTTCCTGTAGGCAGCCGAGCACACAACCATGTCCGACGTGTCCTAAATAATGTGGCTGGGCTTGGTGGTGGTCTTGCAGCAAATGGGCAGGCAAACAATGGGCATGAGACTGAGTCAACAGCTACTGCAACCCCAAGCACAAACCCAGCACCCTGAAGTACATCAACCCATGGTCAAGGTGCTACTGCAAGCCCAAGCACAAGTGCAGCTAGGGGCCGTGGTCGGCCTGCTACAGCAAGCCCAAGCACAAGTGCAGGTAGGGGCCGTGGTCGGCGTGCAACAACCCCTCGGGTTGTAACTAGTCCCGAGGTACCTGCACCCATCCCACACGCATCTCCTCCACCTGAGGTTCCTCCACCCATCCCAGATGCATCTCCTCAACTCGAGGTCCCTTCACCCACCCCTCCTTCGCAGCCTAGTTTTGATCTTGGTTTTGATTTTCATATGACCCCTCCTACGCACCCTGAGACACCCTCATACCCACCCACCAGCTCCAATGCACCCACTTTGCCCATGACAATGATCCCCACTCCTAGCTATACAGAGCATCATTACCCACCTACCTTATCCTCATCCGACCCTTTAGGGCCTCCAGTTGGGATTGACACTGATGTACCGGACGAGCATCCCCCTCAGCAGCCCTCACCCCCACGAGGTAGACCACAACGTACTAGAAGAGCACCCACTTGTGGGACTGGTGGACACAAAATAGGACACAAAGGCGGCTCTATGGTATGATAACATTACCAACAATGTAATGATATATCTTGTGGTTCACTTTATTCTTATCATTACACCGAATATTGATTGTATGCATCTAATGTCTTTGCAGCACGATGATGAGCCTAAGGATGATGCCCCACAGCCTCCTCCCCCCGCGCCAAAACATTACATAAGGGTTAAAAAACGCAAAATTGGTGAATCTTGAAAAAGAAGCAATACTTGAAATGTGGTAAATAATTTTATTAGAAATTATTGGAATTTTAAGGTGGGCAATATTTTGCAATAACATTATGCATGTACTTGTGTTCTATTGAGAACTTGTTACTAAACTATGTGTTGGTCTTGTGTGATGGGACTCTTACAGAATCTAGGAAAAAAAATTTATGGCGAATGTGTGTTACCATTGAAAGATTACTGCATCAAAAACAGAAGGTTCTTATGTTATTATAATTGATTTTATTATTATTATTGGTCTTGGAACTCGGGTGGTGCCTGCTTCTACACTTGTTCACCCAATTGCTTATTCTTGCTGCAAGTTTTGGTGATGACAGCTCAAATTCTGTTGAACATTCTGAGACACAGTATAATCAAAATAGAAGCAATTAATCTCCTTATTCTGGATGAGTGTCATCATGCTGTGAAGAAACATCCATATTCTTTAGTGATGTCTGAGTTCTATCATACAACGCAAAAGGAGAAGAGGCCATCTGTTTTTGGAATGACTAGGTAAGCAATTTTACTAAAATGCACTGCTTCTTCTTTGCTGCTGTTTTTGCTTCAATGTTCGACTCCATCTCTAAACTATAAAACTGGGTTTCTTTTTTAACATTAATATATACACATACAATAAAAAATAATTGACATTTGTTGGTATGGACTATGGAATGTTTTTTTGCTTAAAACTCCTCTATTATTTTCATATATGTTCCATAAAACAATTATAGAGATCCTATATCAATTCTTCTATGATTGGACCCTCTGATATATGTATTGTGTACGTCTTTGGCTTGATTTTATTTTCTATCTGTCTAAAAATGGAGATGCCCTTTTGTCCGTTTGGCATTGCTCTAGAAAGTAAAGCTTTAACTGTAGAGCTGTTTTAGTAAAGATGGAGCTTTACTGGAAAAGCTCTTTAGTGTCTTGAGTGTTTGGGAAATTACTACATTTACACGTGTTTTAAAGTCCTGGATTTACAAAGTGAATTGTAGAGTTTTTTAATTCTAAGTTAACCATGAATTTATGTGGACTGTTATCCAGGTTGGCCCTTGTTAGTGGGTTGAAATGGGTGGATGAAGTAATAGCCAATGCTCCTTATGAGATTTGTGTGCAACCTTACTAGGTAACCAAACTTGCTTGTTTTGGAGAGACTGATTTATGGACCTGAATGGCTGAACCCAATGTCTGTTGCTTTGGGTAGAAGGCGTCTGCCATCACACTAAAGCCCAACCTTTGGTGTCATGCATTCTTGTTATTGTTTTTTTTTTTTTTAAAGGTTTTTAATAGTCATCATTATCAAAAAATAATTCTTTTTATGTGTCTTATGCATACAACCATATTCCGTCACATGTCCGAACACATATTTAATTAATGCGAATGTCACTTATGTTTAAGTTTATGGGGCTGGTTCTGTTTGGTTCAAGGTTTTTGACTTTTGTCGAAAGTGACCTTGTATTTGTTTCCACTGGAACACTGGTCATGGTCGATTGTCATACTCAGACAATTTTTTACTCTTATTTAGGGGTTGGTTTACTTGACCTGTGTGCATCCTCATTAACCAGAATTTTTTTTCTGTCTGCTTTTGTTGCTTTCCTCTATCATTTCTGCAATATAAGGTTGATTTGCTGAAGAACAAGTTTGGTTTCAACGAGGCCTTCAACTACAAAGAAGAGCCTGACTTACATGCAGCTTTAAAAAGGTTAGTAGTATAGTAGTAATTTATGCTGTAATGAATATATGTAACTATCACATGAGACTTGACTAAGAATCTATGGTTTCTAGTTTCTACTGAAGTAAGCTGTTATTAACCATTATCTCAATATTGAAGACATTGCCTTATATATGATATTCAAATTCAAGAAACATGGTTTACCTGAGGGATTTGTTTGACTTTCATTGTCATACAACGCAGCCCATTTACAACAGGGTACTTTTCAAATCTGTAAGATGGGTTTGATTACACTTATTGTTGGTACACGGATAACAATTTTGTGCTTATTCTATTTAAAGAAAGTTTAAAAAAAATGACAATGAGCTATTACTCAATTGGCACTTCGTTCTCCCTTAATAATGAGATTCACAGTGAGGTTGTAAGTTCTAAACCCACTAAGTATGTGTGCAACTTACTAATAAAAAAAGGAAAAAAAAAAGAGAAAAAAAAAAGCTTCAAACATAATGAGAGGAGTGTAATTGTAAGGAAACAACATTTTTGACAACAGTTGACATGACTTGTTGCAATTTGAGTAACATCACTTTAATCTAAGTCCAATGCTTACCCAACTTTTCTCTCAATTGCTAATATGGCCTATTGTGATTAGAGCAACATCACTTTTACATGGGTGATGGGTTCACCATTAAAATCACTTTTATCATACACCAATCACAATAAATCATATCAGCATTTGCGAAAAATGTTTTTTTTTTTTCCTTATTGTTTTAAGTTTTAATCTATGTGCTTGGGGAACCAGGAGTGACTGATCATTGATTGGCATTCATGGTGCTCAAATCTAGAGGGTTGAGGTGTTTTTCTTGCAGGTACTTTCCAGAAGGCATTGATATTTATTTTGAGAACGTTGGGGGAAAGATGCTTGATGCAGTGCTACTCAACATGAGGGCCCATGGCCGCATTGCTGCATGTGGGATGATTTCGCAGTACAACCTTGAGCACCCTGAAGGTGTGCACAATTTAATGACTGTGATTTGGAAACGGGTCCGGATAGAAGGATTCGTGTGTGATGAATACTGCCACCTCTTTCCAAAGTTCCTGGAGTTGGTTCTGCCTTACATCAAAGAAGGGAAGATTACGTATGTGGAAGATGTAGCTGAAGGTCTGGAGAGTGCCCCAGCAGCACTGATAGGGCTCTTCACCGGCCGCAATGTTGGAAAGCAGGTAGTGGTAGTTGCTCGTGAATGAATGACCTTGTATGCAACTTCATAGTCCAAAAACTCTAGGTCTTGGAGGATTATTTACTGCAAATGTTACTTCTATTGGGTTTTGTTGGTAACAACAATTTTACTTCCTTAGTGAAGTGTTATATTGTTGGAGTCAAAGAAATTCATAATCTTTTTACACAAACTCATTTAGTTGGAAATACTAAATTTATTATCTCACCTTGACGTATCTGCTTGATATCTGGAGTAACACTTAATGCAAATGGAGTAAAGTTTCCTTCGGATCCCAATTCCAATATGAACCCCATGTGTGTATCAATGTATACCATGAAGTTTTGTAATCACTAATAAAAAATAGCTTATTTAACGTTTTTACTATGTACGTAGGTCTGGTTTAACTGCTTATGGCGTTCCTTTATGAGGTATGCTCTCCTAAGAAAGGAGAGCATGTCTTCATTTAAGCAGCTTCTGGGTATTTGGTCAGCTTGTTCCACAGTTTGCATAACTAGTAACAATCTTTTCTTTAAGTGTACAAAGAACTAGTGCAGCATAGCTATCTTTCCATTTTTATTCCTCAATATGCTAGAAATCTTTCCTATAAATTTCGCCCATGTCAGAAGTTGAAAAGTTGGCATGTTTGTTTATGTCAACCAAATATTTTGATATTAATAGGTTTAGATAAAAACTAATAACAACTTACTATATATACTTTATTATGAAATTGTTATAAATATATTCGGTCAATAGTATTACTTTTTTCTATAAAAAAAAATAACACCAATTTAAAAATGTTATAAATATAATAAAATGTCACAATATTTTTACTAAGACTCATTTAAAATTAATCTTTATAAAATAAAATTTTATTAATACTTACGTTGTTATATACATTTACCCGCCATTTAATAAATTTAGATTTTGAATAAGGCCTCTCAACCTAACCTTGTTGTCTCCAATTACATATGTAAGTACACAAAGATGGATCTTCCTGACCAAAATGGAACAAAGTGGACTGAATGGACCAAATTAGGCCAAATCAGACCAAATTAGACCAAATCAGACCAAATCAGACCAAATAATTAGACCAAATTATCCAAATCAGACCAAATTAGACCAAATCAGACCAAATTAGACCAAATCAGACCAAATTAGACCAAATCAGACCAAATCAGACCAAATAATTAGACCAAATTATCCAAATCAGACCAAATCAGACCAAATAATTAGACCAAATCAATGTTCCTATCCCAGACCAAATCAGACCAAGTAAGACCAAATTAGACCAAATAAGACCAAATAAGACCAAATCAGACCAAGTAAGACCAAATTAGACCAAATTAGACCAAAATAGACCAAATCAGACCAAATTAGACCAAATGGACCGATTTTATTTTCCATTACTCGTAACCAAAGAAACTCGAGTTTTAGAGACTCGAGTTCCACTGGGCAAATTTTTTTTCCCCAACTGCTCTGTTTCAGGCAGAGAGGCAGAGAGGCATGCCCTGTTTGAACAAAATTTTGCCCAGTGGAACTCGAGTTTCTAAAACTCGATTTTCACTGGGCAAATATTTTTCCCCAGCATCATGCTCTGTTTCAGGCAGAGAGGCAGAGAGCCATGCCCTGTTTCAAAAAATTTTGCCCAGTGGAACTCGAGTTTCTAAAACTCGATTTTTACTGGGCAAAATTTTTTCCCAAGGAACTCGAGTGTCTAAAACTCGATTTTTACTGGGCAAATTTTTTTTTTCCCAGCAGAAAATGCTCTGTTTCAGGCATTGTTTTACAATGTAAATGCACTCAAATCACAACAAAAGTCATTCTCAATATATCACCATTCTAAACATGTCCAACCACACTTAATTTGCAATTCTAACCATACTACTCAAATCACAATCTTCATAGAGGTACATTGGATAGAGAATTACAAGTACATTCAACGACAATCAAAAAGTTCACATAGAGCCAATACAACGTCGTCCATGGAAGGATGCCTGAAAAACGTAGAGTATTTACGTTAGGAGACAAGATAGTAAACATCGAATGAACAACAATTATTTAACCGATGCATAAATTTTTGCCAACCTACCTAGTGTGGAACATGGCCGCTTGTGGAAGCACCGCGGGACTGCGGACATTTTCTGCGGTTATGCCCGGAAGCATGACACAGTCCACATGTCTGCTTCGGTTGACTCTCTATCAAATCTGCGTCCTCCCTCCGCCATCCCGGTTCTTGATCCTTATTCCTCACTCCATCCATCTCATTTCTTATTCGTGACTTCACCGGTCGACCTTTGGCCCGCAACAATGCCGGATTAGGCAACCACTTTGGCCCCATGGGATCCCTCCATAATGACTGTGACTTAGGAACCACAAATGCATGCTCATAAGTGCTAAGGGCATGGTTCAAACCATAACATGGGTGAATATACGTGGTCGAATCAATATGTAAATAGTCACATACTCTAATTGCATGTGAACACGGGATCCCTATATTTTGCCATTTCCCACAACTGCATGTTTTTTCCCGTAACCGAACTTCGTAACTGTGGTTTCCCCCTCCTGCGCTAGACACGTTGAGTTGGGTAACTACTTGAAATATCAGCTCTTCATTGCTAAATGGCTTGAGATAGTGTTTCTCAGATTTACGCTTATTTCCATCCCACGTGGATAAGGCATATTCACTCCATTTCTTACCCTCTGACAACTCATAATGGTATTCTTTGCGCCGGTCGTGGAAATATTGAACAAGTTTGCTCCAAGTGAACTCAACCAACGCGGCAATAGGAAGGCCCCGTGCACCTTTCAGCACACCATTGAAACACTCTGATATATTGGTTGTCATTGCTCCAAAACGTCTCCCACCATCGTATGACTGGGTCCACATGTCCACATCCTCGCTCATTAGGTATGTGTATGGAAGATAATCTTGATTCTTTTCCTTACCATCCCTCCCCGTCACCTTCTTCTTCTTCCTAATGGCCTCAATTTCCACCTGCTTAATGGAGTCCATTATGGTAGCAAATTTAACTACCTGACTAGCATATCCCGCTTTCAACGCCGCTGACTTTAGAGTCGAGTTCTGAAAATGGGTGTTGAAGTTGCTAGCAACATGTCGAAGACAATATCTATGAAATACCTTTGCTTTTCCATCATCCCTTCTAGGCCAGTTTGCAATGGCGTTTTTGATACCAAGATGTCGGTCAGAAATTATGCAAATGCCGTCGTCGTGTATCGTGGCCAATCGTTTCTACGAGGCATCGTAAAAACCACCTCCAACCGGACCCCGACTCACAATCCACAACAGCAAAGGCGAGAGGGAATACCTTGTTGTTAGCATCGGTTGCCATTGCGACCAACAACTTTCCCCGATATTTACCATACAGATGGGTCCCATCAATACCGATAACCGGCTTGCGCATTTGAATCCCGATATGCATGGACCGAAAGACCAAAACACATAATGCAACAATACGGTGTGATCTTCATCGGTGGGTGTGACACGATAGCAAAACTGGGTAGTCGGGTCCTGATCAATATACGCCATTAGCAACTTTTGCAGCCTTTGGTAAGATTCTTCCCAATCTCCAAACATAAGCGCAATCGCCTTTTGTTTCGCATCCCATACCTTGTAGTAAGAAGGCTTATGGCCATTATATTTCGCCTCTATCAGAGATTAGAGATGCTTAATTTGAGTGGTGTGATCCTCAAGTAACTTGTTATGGATTTCTGCTGCAATAAAATTACAACTCATCATTCTACCATCATTTCGCACCCCAGTCGGTAAACACGTGTGAGGACCCACATACACGGTGACCATCCATAGATTTTGGAGCTCGGGCTTCATAACTGCGTAGACATACCACTTGCACGACTCATGCACGCATTTCGCACAAAAATTTTTCCTCGTCGACCTAGTGATCTTAAAGTTTTTGTTTTCCTTGAGGGCACAAATTGTTAATACGCGCTTCACCTCCACTTTACTCGCAAAAGTCAACCCTTTGCACAAATTCATCCCCTCTCTCCAAGTAGACACAAATGGCATCTCAATATGCGAAGGATCAACCATATTTTCCCAAGTATTTGCAGAGAATGACAACGCAGGAGGTGCGTAGGCAGGGATTGTGTTTGTAATGTTTTGGACACTAATAACATTGTCTGCATCAGGTTCACCGCCGTCCAATGTCTCATCGTCATCAATGTCCCTCTCAAAGTCCCCAAAGTCCCGAAAGTCCCCTCTCTCAATCATGTCTTCATAGTCATCTTTATCGGCAAAATCTTCACCGTTAATGGCAAGATTCTCATCAACATAGTCGTCATCATCATCATCATCATCATCATCATCATCGTCATCATCATTGTTAACGACAGTAGTCTCATCAACATAGTCGTCGTCGTCATCATCATCGTCATCATCATTGTTAACGGCAGTAGTCTCATCAACATAGTCGTCGTCGTCATCATCATCATCATCTCCATCGGCATGAACATCATCATCCTCTACATGTGTAGAATACTCATATTGAGCATCCGGAAGCGCAACTTGTAAGCTTCTAGTTGTTTGTTGGATATCCTCTTGCCATCCTGCACGCGGCTCCAACTGTATGTACAACTCAATATTACTTACTTCAGCTATACTCTCCAACTTGTCAAACATGATCTTCACATGTTTGTCTTTTTCTATCAGCATATACTTGTAATTAATCCGGTGCTTCATGATTTCATTTGGCATACGATAAGTAATTTGCATGTTGTACGCATCAGGATTCTTACCCAACTCTTCCATGACAAGTATCTTCAATTCATCAAGGGTTTTCAACCTACGATCAACTTCGGCATAATAGGTTTTCATACCCGGCCCCTCAAATGGCAATCCCTTGTTGGCATTGGGATTCTTAAGCGGACCACCATGGTATATGATTATAAGAATATCAGGCATTGTGAACCTGTTCAAGTCAAGTCCTATGTTAGTTAAATCACATAGTCGTAAAGTGAGGGAAAAAAGTAATGCAATCTTACCAATGAACATATTCAAGCCAGGTTATAGAGTGCCCATTAATATCTAAAGGCCAAGACGTAAACCTTCTAATCCTAGTGGATGGAGAGACGGAATTATCTATTACTCCATTGTGTGGTGACCTATAATGCCTAAAAGGGTTCTGAAAGAACTAGGTGGGTAGAGGAGCATGATTACATACCCATTCACTACATTCATTCACTACCCATTTCATACCCAAACCAATGATAAATAAAGTCAAAAAAACTTGAAAGATCATGATAAAAATAAAAGCCTAGAAATGATGAATAAAATTTTGATAATTACATACCCATTCCCATTCATTACATTCATTCACTACCCATTTCATACCCAAACCAATGATAAATAAAGTCAAAGAAATTTGTAAAATCATGATAAAAATAAAAACCTAGAAATGATGAATAAAATTTTGATAATTACATACTCATTCCCATTCATTACATTCATTCACTACCCATTTCATACCCAAACTAATGATAAATAAAGTCAAAGAAATTTGTAAGATCATGATCAAAATAAAATGATGAATAAAATTTTGATAACAAAAACTATACAAATAAATACTCAAAAAATTAACACTAACAAAACAAAGTTCTATAATTCACAATATTGATAAATTAACTAAGTTATGTTAACTATCTACAAAATAAATGGTAAAACTCTTTAACCCACACCCATAGACAACATACCCAACTATAATGACAATCAAATTATGCAAACCCTTACCTTAGATATGAATTTGCTGAGAGGGAAGAGTAGTGAGAGTGGAGAATGTGGTTTTGTGAGAGTGAGTGGTGTGAGAGAGTTATGGGTGAGTGAGTTAGTGAGGGTGAGTGAGTGAGAGAGTTAGTGAGGCTGAGATTTTAGGTTTTCTCTGTGTGTTGAGCAGTGAGAGTGGAGAATGTGAGAGAGTTAAATGCCATGGGCTGAGTTTTAAATAAACATGCCCAGAGGAAATCGAGTCTATAAGACTCGAGTTACTGCATGAAACTCGAGTCTATAAGACTCGAGTTATATGCGTATAAACTACATAATTTATAATAAGATATATAGTTAAACTCGAGTTTATAAAACTCGAGTTTAGGTAGACTTAAAACTCGAGTTTATAAAACTCGAGATCCAGGTGGCATTTTTCCACCTCAGCAAGCCCAAAGCGAGCATAAAGCGAGTTTTTGAAACTCGATTTATTATGTAAATCTCGAGTTTCAAAAACTCGAGTTGCTATTTTCCTACATAGTTTCAAACTATGCCTAACTTACTATATTCATGCATCCACATGCCTAATCTGCACATTCCCCCCAAAAAATGACCAGAAGGCACTTATCTCACCTTGAAATAAAGGAAGGTAGGCAGATACGGAAATCCTAACAAAACCAAACGCACGCCTACTCTCTTATTTAGAACCAGCAAGGCGTTTTGCTCGGTCGGAGATAGAAGGCTACTTCCCTGCCCTTAGAGGAGGTATCGGAAACAAAGACTCTAAAAAAGCCTCTCTTTGTCCCACTTCTGAAATATAGTGTAAATCTCCCCCTCTCCATGAGTGGAAATGCACTCGATCTGTCCATCCTCATACATTATTCTAGTAAGGCTGCGCTTTCAGGCTAGTATGCTGTTTCGGTAAATTCTTCTGTCACTGGTTTTCATACCTTAGATGACCTTATTTATGCTGGAAAAGAAAAAGAAACTCCTACTCATCTAGAAGGGGGCGCCAGAGGGGTACTAGACCACTGATTTGAAGTTTCTAGAATAGACCCCTATCAGAGATTTCAGTGGTGGAGAAGAAGACCAGTCAAGATAACCTGAACTTAGACAGAAATAGAAAAGAAGCCTAGGTCTGACAATGACCTTGACCTCGATCTCACTGCCATATACCGAGAAGCTGGTCTTTCGGAATAGAAATAGAATAGGCTCTTCTTCTTTCCTTTAGTTTGGCGAGATAGGAATTGACTCTAGAAGCCTTAGGCCTATTAGTTAGACTGATCTTTGTGATATAGCTTTTGTGGTCTTGTTTAGCGATTGCGCATTGCCTTGCTGTCTTCAACAAAGATCTCTGCTCTTTTCCTTGATGCGGAGAAGATATAGTTCTTAGTTGATAGTGACGTTATTTTATACTGACGGTACGTTAAGAAGTTGACGGAATTATACTATCCGTCAGCTATTGTCGTTGACACCTCTTTTGACGTTCGAGGCCACACCCTTACGTGGCGACGTTAGGCTAAAGGAATCAAGATAGCGAAGACTGACGGCCAAGGTGAGAAGGTCCTTAGCTGACGATATCTTTGGAGATGTACCTAGGTTGACGGCAGTATAGGAGGTGCACTTTGGTTGACGACCTAGGCAGAAAGAAGGGCTGAAGGGGTAATCCAACCTCCATTCTTAATCTATCTTGACTTCTACATACATGAATATAAGGAAAGTTCTTTCGCTACACGTTTGGTCTTAGTCAAAAGGATCCCTATAAGAAAAAGAGCTCTATACGATATGCAAAGATCCGCGAATTACTCTTCTAAAAGGAAAGTACTTCCTCGCCAAGGCGTTTATTTCGGCTCTACACCTCTATATAAACCCCAAAAACCCTCATGACAAAAGGTACGCACAATTACCTCAACTCTGGCACTCTAGGGTTGTTTAAAGATTCTAACTTGATCGTCGGAGGGTCTTTGGCCGGCACCACACCGGTGCTCTCTGTCGATCACCTACTTTTTCTTCGCAGGTGTTGCTTCAATCGGTGGAGTACTAGCAGCTTACTGGTGATTTCTTAGGCATCATCAGTTGGCGCCGTCTGTGGGAAAGAAGATATTCAGCCTTGCTCTATTCCTGAGACAAAAAGTTGTATGGTACTCACTTGATCGATGGCAACAATCAACAACCAAGGCGACGAACCGCATGCTACAGCGCTAGAAAGGTAAGTCCAGACGCTGGCTGCTGCCATCGAGCGCCTTACTAAACAGAATCACGACTTAGAAGAGCAACTACGGCAGGTGACCGCACACCACAGTGCACCAGGGGAGGACCAAGAAGTAGCAAGCCCGGAAGGGAGGAATGCCGCCAGGCCTGAAGGTAGCACCGCACCAACAAGGCTGGAGTGGCCGGAGACAAACCCGCCATCTGCCTCGGACTCCCTACCGCCTCATATCACAGCTGAGATGCAGGAGATGAGGGAACGCATGGATGTGATGATGAACGCCCTCAGAGGACGGGTATCCAGCAATCTGGACGACCTAGTTCATAGAACGGATTCGCCTTTCACAGCGTTGGTGAATTCATGCCCCGTTCCTCCGAAGTTTCGCATGCCCCATGTTGAAAATTACGACGGATCCAAAGACCCGTTGGACCACCTGGAGTCTTTTAGAACCCTGATGCATCTTCAGGGTGTACCAGATGAAATCATGTGCAGAGCTTTTCTTACCACCTTGAAGGAGCCTACGAGGGATTGGTACACTAAGCTGACGCCTAATTCTATCAGCACCTTTAAGGAACTGGGCGCACAGTTCGTGTCACACTTTATTAGAAGTCATCGACACAAGAGGTCTATTGCGTGTATACTGGGCATTAAGCAGCGAGAAGACGAGACGTTAAGGTCCTATATAGCCCGCTTTAACAAGGAATCTCTCTCGATAGACGACGCAGACGACAAGATACTTGTGGCAGCATTCACGAACGGGCTACAAGAGGGTAAGTTCTTGTTCTCTCTGTGCAAGAATGACCCGAAGACTATGTCCGACGTATACTACAGGGCGACGAAGTATATGAACGCGGAGGATGCCTTGCTGGCCAGGAACGACCATAAACCCAGAAAAAGGGAGAGACAGGAAGATACGAAACCCGATAATGGACGAAAAAGGGGGAGAACCAGAAAGGGACGAGATGATCGACGACCCAAGCCGCCTACAGGAAGGTACATGAACTTCACTCCCCTGAATGCGCCCATCGACCAGGTGTTGATGCAGATTAAAGACGAGGAAACTTTGGCCTTTCCTGGAAAGTTGAAGGGAGATCCCAACAGGAGACCAAGGGATAAGTACTGCCGATTTCATCAAGACCACGGCCATGACACCGCCGATTGCTACGACCTGAAACAGCAAATAGAAGCTCTCATTAGGCGAGGGAGGTTACAGAGGTTTGTCAACAAAGAGAGGGCAGACCCGCCACAAAATCAAGCCCCTCGGCGAGATAATGATCGCCACAGGCAACCCGTAGGAGACATAAGGATGATTGTAGGAGGCACCACAAGGGCCAGATCTTCGAAGAAAGCCCGAAAGACATACATCAGAACGGTCCAGAACGTCCAATCAGCAAGTCCTGCGCTTGGAAGATCACGGATTGGAAATCCCCCCATTGAATTCTCGGAAGTAGATGCCCAGCGCCTTCACCACCCCCATGACGACACTTTGGTCGTCACCATACAGGCGGGAGACTACAACATACACCGAGTTCTCGTAGACAACGGTAGTTCAGCAAACATCCTTTACTATCCCGCTTTCCAACGGATGCGAATTGAAAGGGAGCGACTAACTCCGGTTAATGCCCCACTCATTGGCTTTGGAGGGGCGAGGGTACATCCACTTGGCACTGTCACTTTAGCGGTAACCGTTGGAGACTACCCACAACAGGTCACCCGGAACGTAACATTCCTGGTAGTCGATTGCTCGTCGGCTTACAATGCCATCATAGGACGTCCAACCCTCAACTCATGGAGAGACGTAACCTCGACATACCATTTGATGATAAAATTCCCTACTAATCATGGAATTGGAGAATTGAGAGGAAATCAGGTATCCGCGCGAGAATGTTACGTAGCCATGATGGAGATGGACAGTCACATTCAAGCCATGAACATAGGAGAACATCGGGTGGCGACAGAGCCCGTCGAGAGGCTCGAAGATGTACATCTCGACGAAGCCCACCCGAAGCAAACGACAAAAGTCGGAACCCTGGCCGACCCGGCGGTACGTCAGAAAATCGCAACTTTCTTGAAAGAAAACAAAGATGTATTCGCATGGAGCCACGAAGACATGCCGGGAATCGACCCGTCGGTCATGGTGCACAGGTTGAACGTGTCGCCATCTTTTCCGCCCGTCCGACAGAAGAAAAGAACCTTTGCCCAAGAAAGGGACCAAGCAATAGCAGAAGAAGTCCGCAAACTGCAAGAAGCGGGATTTATTAGGGAAGTATATTACCCCGATTGGTTGGCGAACGTCGTAATGGTCAAAAAGAACAACGGGAAATGGAGGATGTGCGTCAACTTCACGGACTTAAACAAAGCATACCCCAAAGATAGCTACCCCCTCCCGCGGGTCGACGTCCTGGTGGATTCTACAGCCAAACATCAGTTGCTAAGCTTCATGGATGCATTCTCCAGGTATAACCAGATCCGAATGGATGAGGCTGATCAGGAGAAGACTTCATTCGTAACAAGCCAAGGCCTTTTTTGTTACAGGGTCATGCCCTTCGGCCTGAAAAACGCTGGCGCAACCTATCAGAGGCTCATGAACAAAATGTTTGCACGACAGATTGGAAGGAACGTCCAGGTGTATGTCGACGACATGCTGGTCAAAAGCCAAGAGGAAGAAACTCATCTAGAGGATCTTAAGGAAACATTTGATACTCTTCGCTCCTACAACATGAAGCTCAACCCAAACAAGTGTGCCTTTGGAGTGACGGCAGGAAAGTTCTTGGGGTACATGGTGTCCCAAAGAGGGATCGAGGCTAACTCAGACAAGATTCAGGCCATTATGGGGATGGCCTCTCCTAAAAATATCAAGGAAGTACAAAGCCTCAATGGTAGGGTCGCCGCGCTTAGCAGATTTGTGTCGAAGGCCGCAGATAGATGTCTACCTTTTTTTCAAACATTGAAAAAATCCTTTGAATGGACTGCCGAGTGTCAACAAGCGTTCGAAGATTTAAAGGTCTACCTCTCTTCCCCGCCATTGCTAAGCCCCTCGCAACCAGGAGAAGAACTGTTCCTCTATCTGGCCGTTTCCCCAGTAGCCGTCAGCGCGGCCTTAATTAGAGAAGACGATAAGGTCCAACGGCCCGTGTACTACGCGAGCAAGGCATTGCACGGTGCAGAAGAGAGGTATCCCCCCATGGAAAAACTTGCCTTCGCTTTGGTTACAGCGGCCCGTAAGCTCAAGCCATATTTTCAAGCCCATACGATAGTCGTTCTAACCGACAAACCTTTGCGGCGCGCAATGGGCAGCCCTTCGGCTGCCGGACGAATGGCGTTATGGTCCGTAGAACTAAGTGAATTTGATATACAATATCGCCCCCGCGTCGCCATCAAGGGACAAGCAGTAGCCGACTTCATCGCTGAGTTCACCAGCCCGGAAGGCGAAGAGGAGAAGAATCCCCAATGAGACATTTTCACTGACAGGTCATCCAACAAGAAGGCTGGCGGGGTAGGGGTCGTGCTTAACTCTCCGGAAGGCGACGAGCTCAAATGTATGATTCACCTCGACTTTCCTACAACTAACAATGAAGCTGAGTATGAAGCCCTGATAGCAGGTTTGGACCTTGCTCAAATTGTAGAGGCCACGAATGTGGTTGTTCATTGCGACTCCCAAGTCGTCACAAGCTAGGTAAACGGCGAGTATGAGTGCAAGGGTGAAAGAATGAAGAGGTACTGGGAGCAAGCAAAAAGGAGGATGGATGGGCTACAAGCCAAAATAGTCCAAATTCTAAGAGGAGAAAACGAACATGCCGACCGACTTTCCAAAGCTGCATCTGCGGAAACTATGACCCCCATCGACAAGGTACTTTCTTTCATTCAGTCCTCACCGTTAATTGACGTTGTCTGCATACAAGAAATTGATTCCGAAAACAATTGGACCACGCCCTTGATCTCCTACCTAAAAGATGGCACGTTGCCTGACGAAAAGGAGGCTGCCAGGAAGCTGAAGGTCCGGTCTGCACGGTTTGTCTTGATAAAGGACGTCTTCTACAAAAGGGGCTTTTCTCGACCATACCTAAGGTGCGTGGACCCCGAAGAAGCAAGCTATATTATGAGAGAAGTACACGAGGGGATATGCGGCAACCATTCCGGGTCACGGTCATTGGTACAAAAGTTGATTCGGGCCGGATACTATTGGCCAACAATGCAAAATGACGCCCAGGTTTATGTGAGAGCTTGCGACAAGTGTCAAAGGTTCAGCAACATCATTCGGCAACCAGCGGAAGAATTGACCCCCATAACTGCCCCATGGCCATTCGCCCAATGGGGGTTGGACATCATGGGACCATTCCCGATGGCAGCAAGGCAGCTGAAGTTCCTCGTCGTCGGCATCGATTACTTCACCAAATGGGTTGAAGCTGAAGCCCTAGCCACAATTACTGAAAAGAACATAAGGGGTTTTGTATGGAGAAACATTGTTTGCAGGTATGGAATTCCAAGAGTCTTAATCTCGGACAACGGTAAACAATTTGACAACGACTCCTTCCGAGCCTTCTGTTCAGAGTTAGGAATCAAGAACCATTATTCCTCCCCAGCCCATCCTCAGGCAAACGGACAAGTAGAAGTCACCAACCGATCCTTGCTTCGAATCATCAAGACTCGGCTCGAGGGGGCAAAGGGCGTATGGCCTGAGATGCTACCCAGCATGTTGTGGGCATACAGAATAACAGTGCGAACCCCTACAGGAGAAACCCCTTTCCAGCTGACATACGAAAATGAAGTGGTCATTCCAGCCGAGATAGGACTCACAAGTTATAGGGTGGCCAATCACGACGAGGGAAGAAATGATCAAGAGCTTCGTTTACAACTGGATCTAATTGACGAAGTAAGGGCGGTGGCTAAGTAGAGACTCGCGCGATACCAGGACCTCGTAAGCAAGCACTACAACTCCCAAGTCAAGCACCGAGACTTCAAAGTCGGAGACCTTGTTTTAAGGAAAGTAATGGGCACAGCCAGAGATCCTACACAAGGAAAGCTCGGCCCGAACTGGGAAAGACCCTACAAGATCATATCATGGCGAAGAAAGGGCACCTATCACCTAGAGACTCTCGACGGGCAGAAGCTGCGACACCCATGGAACGCCGAGCACCTCAGAAAGTACTACCAGTAGAAGATAGCAAGCAGAACGTTACTCCTCATTGCCAGTTTAGGATCCTTAATTATTTGTCTTAGCTTATTCTTGTCTACAGTTTATTTTAAGTCCAAAGGGCTGAAAACTTATCTTTCCTATTTTTGAACAAAATTTTACTTATGCATTCATCATAATAAGAGGAGGTTCATTCAGAAACGACTAATGAATTTTTTATGTCTCGAAGAAAACAACAGGTCCTCTACATCTAAGTCCACAAAGTGGACGACCTGCTTATAAGTCCACAAAGTGGACGACCTGCTTATAAGTCCACAAAGTGGACGGCCTACATCCAAGTCCACAAAGTGGACGACCTGCTTATAAGTCCACAAAGTGGACGACCTGCTTATAAGTCCACAAAGTGGACGGCCTACATCCAAGTCCACAAAGTGGACGGCCCACATCTAAGTCCACAAAGTGGATGGCCTACATCCAAGTCCATAAAGTGGACGACCTGCTTATAAGTCCACAAAGTGGACGACCTGCTTATAAGTCCACAAAGTGGACGACCTGCTTATAAGTCCACAAAGTGGACGGCCTACATCCAAGTCCACAAAGTGGACGGCCTACATCTAAGTCCACAAAGTGGACGGCCTTCATCTAAGTCCACAAAGTGGACGGCCTACATCCAAGTCCACAAAGTGGACGGCGTCATAAATAAGTCCACAAAGTGGACAATCTTACACTTAAAATCCACAAAGTGGACGATCCCAATCTAAGGACAACAAGGTGGACGACCTCATTACTAGAAGGCCTTACCACCAAACGCATAAGGTGTACAAGGGCAATAAAATGCTGATATGTTCCCTCTTGAGCTCGTCACCTTGCCATGATGCAACAAGGTGACGGTGTTATGTTCAAAGTGACGGTGTTATCTTCGAAGTGACGGCCTAATAACGGTGTTATGTTCAAAGTTAGCTGACGGCATTGTTCGTAGAAATAATGGGCGTATTGCCAAATGGGTACGCCAAGCTAGATTAGCTGAAAGAAAAAGGTGACGCCGTTAAGAAACTAAGGCATACAATTAAGTTGTCCAACGACGTCGCCCATGAAACTGACGGAATGATAAAAAACGACCCTGAGTTTTCATGGAAAAGAAGCTGACGCCGTCATCAGTTCAAAAATTGAATTGAAAGAAAACAATCCCGTCACCCCTAAGCTGACGAAGCACATAAATAACAATTCTGAATTGCAATAAAAACACACACATACTTGAAGCATAAAATGACATTAAAATTAAAGTAAGCAATGTCTTTACAAAGGCCCAGAAAAATGGGCGTCAAGTACTATTCCGTCTACACTTCTCAAAAAAAAAAAAAAAGAAGACTTCTCAAAGAAGAAAAGAAAACTTTAAGTTCATAGGGGAGCGTCAGTGTCCTCCATCGTCTTCGGCAGTAAAAGGCTGGGCACAGGAGAGGGAAGGGCTGACGGCATTTGGGTCGCCATTGCGAGGATTTGGAGTCAGAGTGACGGAGTTATCCGCAGCTGGCTGGGCTAGGACAACGCTGTTGTCTCTCTGATTATTGTCGTCAGCTTCTTCATGAACGGCGTCCCCTGCAGGGGTTGACGGGATGGACTCGTCCATTGAAATCCTTGACAAATCCAAGTCAGGATAGGCAGATTTCACTTGCTTCAAGCAGTCCTCGAACCCGTCCCCGTAGTAGGCAGTGCAAGCGTCTATAAAGGCTGACGACTCCTTGAACTCCGCCACAGCGTCATTCCTAGCCGTCTCCACTTGGACTAGGATGGACCTCAACTCCTTCTCCACCGACACCTTGGCTTCCGTCTCCAGCTCCCTTCGACGGGTTTCCTCCATCAGCTTTTCCTTATAGTCCCTCAGCTCCGTGCCCAAGATTTTGTTCGCCTCCTTGAACTGCGCCTGACCGTCAGCTAGGTACTTGACACGCTCGTTCAGACGGGTGATCACCCCTTCCTTGGCAGAGCACCTGCTTGACAGTGCCTTCATGCGAACCATAGCTTGAAAGAAAAAGGGGACAGGACAACGTCAGGGCATAAAAAGTTGGACGGGCATCAAAATAGAAAGCGAGACTCACCCTGGTAAGGTCAAAAAGGCCTGACGCCTTTATCTCGTCAATGGTCTGCTCGGCATAAAAGTCCATTTCCTCATCCTTCAAAATGGACTCCGTCACCTCTACAGCGTAATCTTTGTGGGTCAGAAGGCGACGAGCAGACCCCTGGGAGATAGGGCCTGATGAGGTCATGGGCCCCTTACCAGCCCCATGAACGGGCCTGGGAGGCGATGACCTTCGCGAAGACTTGTCCCCAGGGGTTGGGGCAGCTTTCTTCCCTGGACGGTCTTCCCTACCGTCAGGTTTCCTCTTGGCCGCGACTTTCGCGACGGGCCTGTGGGTTGACGATTGGGTTAACTCATCCCCAACCTTCTCTTGCTGTCTCTTCTTGGCCGCAGCGGTAGCTCGAATCCGTTGCTTAGCTGACTCCATTTCTGCGAAGAATAAGGGTTAGAAAGAGACAGCGTCAGGATAAAGACAAGAAGTCAAAAGGCACTTACGACGACGTGAATAAGCGTTCAATTTGCAAGCTTCCTCCGTCAGTTCAGGACCTCCACAATATAAGTGAAGAGTATCTAACGTGATTAGATCCCGACACTTCCTCTCGTCCAATGGAATGGCCGTCACTCGATGAATGAAATCCTCCTGCTCCTCGGTAATACGCGGACGATTATTAGCTGCAATGAAAAGTGACGGGTTAGGATAGCAAAAGAGTAGACAAGGCGAGAAGAGTCGACGGGATTAACCTGAATCTCTAACGTAAGCCCATGTGTTATCAAAACCACTGGGCATTGACTCCCACTCCTCTTAACAACATACCCAATTTGTCCCTTCTACAAAAAAGTATCTGCCCTTCCACTTCCTATTGGAGTCGGGCATATCTGACACTAACTTCAACTCCTTATCCCTCACTGCAAAATGATACACTCCTTTTGACGAGGAAATGTGCTGAGGACGATAACACCAAAAGAACTCGTCCAAGGTCAGCTGACGGTTGCCACCACTTAGACTACCCCACAAGATCTCGGCACCAATGAAGGTTCGCCAAGCATTGGGGGCAATCTGGTTGACGGAAATCCCAAGGAAGTTAGCCAGCTGATTGTGTAATGCCGTCAGCGGCAACCTTAGTCCTGCCGCGAACATGACATCATACATGCCGACGTCCGCGGTTCGTCCTGAGTAGCACCTCTCACCCTCCTCAGGCAGATGGATGGGAATGTCGTCTGGTATTTGCTAACGGGACCGCAAACTTTAGAAAACATTCTCCGACATCGTTGGGAGAAAATTGTTGACGGACCACTCAGGGGGTAAGATGAAGGGACGGTCATCACCAGAGGATCCCGAGGTACTCACTGAGGTTTCCTCGTCACCGTCACTCTCACCCCCGTCACTTCTACTTTCCTTTCCACGAACTCCTTGGTCTTCGTCGGCTACCCCTTCTTCATCACCGTACACCTCACTTCCTCTAGAACTCTCTACTTCACCGTTAGAAGGAGTTGACGATTCTCTTTCTGATGACTAGGATAGGCCCTCCGCGGGCTCACGACCTGATGGGAAAACTTCGTTGTAACCCGCTCCGTCGCGGATTGACGATTGATCACTCAGCGTCTCCCTAGACATCTGACTACCTACAAACGATGGGTTTTTCTAAGATCCTAGGCAGACGACTTCGCTAAAGGGCGTCACTAGAAAAAGTAAAAAGGTAAAGGAAAACTTACGTGGACGGTCTCGAGAAGGTGACGGTTGCACGATCGACGGTGTGATAAAATTGGCAGTGACGGATTCTTTCTCTCAAGATGAACAAGGCAAAAAAAGTGGAAAAAAGGTAAACAGTGAGGTATATATAGGAGAGAGGAGGCGCGAAAGACGAAGCGACACACTCGTCCAGACGCGGAGCCAATCAGTCTATGACATGTGTCCCACCATTTAATGAACATGGCACAAATCACCATGCAAACACCATTTCCCCGGTAACACCTACTCCATGATCCGTCACCCATAGCCGACGGGATAATGGAGTGGGGGGCAGCTGATAGTGACGTTATTTTATGCTGACGGTACGTTAAGAAGTTGACGGAATTATACTATCCGTCAGCTATTGTCGTTGGCACCTCTTTTAACGTTCGAGGCCACACCCCTTACGTGGTGACGTTAGGCTAAAGGAATCAAGATAGCGAAGACTGACGGCCAAGGTGAGAAGGTCCTTAGCTGACGATATCTTTGGAGATGTACCTAGGTTGACGGCAGTATAGGAGGTGCACTTTGGTTGACGACCTAGGCAGAAAGAAGGGTTGAAGGGATAATCCAACCTCCATTCTTAATCTATCTTGACTTCTACATACATGAATATAAGGAAAGTTCTCTCGCTACACGTTTGGTCTTAGTCAAAAGGATCCCTATAAGGAAAAGAGCTCTATACGATATGCAAAGATCCGCGAATTGCTCTTCTAAAAGGAAAGTACTTCCTCGCCAAGGCGTTTATTTTGGCTCTACACCTCTATATAAACCCCAAAAACCCTCATGACAAAAGGTACGCACAATTACCTCAACTCTGGCACTCTAGAGTTGTTTAAAGATTCTAACTTGATCGTCGGAGGGTCTTTGGCCGGCACCACACCGGTGCTCTCTGTCGATCACCTACTTTTTCTTCGCAGGTGTTGCTTCAATCAGTGGAGTACTAGCAGCTTACTGGTGATTTCTTAGGCATCATCATTAGTTAACCCCCTGGCCAGTTAAGAGAGTTCGAGGCATAGGCCAGTTTTAGCGAAGCCGGAATTCCATTAAGGTAGTTCCGCTGAGGGTGACATCACTGGGGAAGAAGAATTCTAGATCGAATGCGACTGGGATTGAGGAGGGCTAGCTTTCACGTGGTTCAGGCTCCAGGGGAATGCTTTTTAAGCTAATACCAGGAAATTCCATATTAATATAATTCTTCCATTAGAGCGAGTTCGATCAGATCAAGCTATTCAAGCAATTTTGGCTTGGGGCAAAGGCGTAGCGAGCAGAAAATTCCCTATCAGACAAAGCTCTATAAGGCAAGGAAGAAAAGAAGTCTTAACTAAAAGCCCAAAGGCTAGCCTATCGAAATCACTTACGGATCCAGATTCCATTCTTTTTAAGTGAACGAAGCCAAGTCAGTAGCCGGCTTGAGAGATGCGAAACCTTAATAGAATAGCGTAGCCAAGCCGAGAATCAGCTCTTGGTGGTTGGGGCTTTAGGAAAAGGCCTAACTTCCTTTCTTGTTCACAATCCCTTTCAGATTTTAGGGAAGAAGACGGTGCTATAGAATTGAAATACCTTCTTGTCCAAATAACCACGGGGATGGATGCCGCTCTCAAGTAGAATCAGTTTCAGTTGAATTTGCTGGTATCATAAATAAAGAAGTAGTGGATCCCGTTCAAGGAGTTCTATGTCTGGGTTTCGGTGAAAGAGATAGAATAGAGATAGGGTGAGCAACTCCCTAGGCGGAGTCTTTACTCTGGTAAGGACCAAGTGACTTCATTAGCGTGGAGCTAGGCATGGTAAGCATAAAGTAGCGGTAGCGGTGTGACTTTCTTCGTGACTTGACTGCTTTCCTTTGGCGGTATCGTATCTAAGAGGTAGTACTAGGACCTGGGCCTTCGGCTGGGAACTTCCTTCTAGAAGCAAGTGTAGCGAAGTCGGGGCTTAAGTAAGGCGGATCCTGATTCTTGGAAAGGTATCGAAGTAACTTCCGGATTAACTGATTAAGGAGTTCCAGGCGCTTTAGTAAGAGAATAAGCTCTTTGATAGACAGAATGCCCTTCTTTCCCCTAGAGGTCTTGACGCGCCTTCCCCAGCTTTTGAATTCAAGTTCGGGGAGGAAAAGTTTGAACATTGTTAGAAGTATGGGAGGCATATTTTTATTAGTACGGGCATGAAATGGACCTGTCCCGTGATGTTGAGGGAAGATAGTGAGCAATCATACGGACATAACGGAAGGTATGCATAGCAGGGAGTTTTTAAGTCCTGTGCTGCGATTTTGAAAGTGAAAGATTTGACCTACTCCCGTTCTGGAATACGTTATGAACCCACCCACGTCTTTTGAATGATATTTTGACTTGGGTACCTTTCATCCATTGTAGGAAACAGAAATTTCGCTGCCTCAGTAGACGCTTAAGTACTTTAGTAGGCTTGCTGCCACTTCATTCATATGTATGGTAACCGAGGCTGCCTCGTCGTCTAATGTTAGTATCCCCTCATCGTCGTTAACAACTTTTGGCACGGAATCGGATGTGAGTCCTCCATGTATTGGCTTTCAGGGTGCCGATCAAACTCTATCTATAGATAAGCTCTTGGAGTTCATAGATAGCACTTCAAATAGTGAGTAGTTTAGAGTGTTATAGAATATATACCAAGTACTCTAATTTTAGTTCAAGGGATTATTGAACTTAAGGGATCCTTTCTTTTAAAGAGTTGGATCTAGAGGTTTGCCTCTAAGTCGGATGATGTCCCAAAATAGAGAACTCGGCTTTTCGCTGCACGGGATAGGGAAAGCCGGTTTTGAATTCCTTCTTCCTGGAGGTTAAGGCCTTATTATCTACTTTTTTGTAGAGGCTGATCGGCTTAGATCAGAGTAAAGCCAGAAAGCAGAAAGGGAAGACTCAAACTCTCACTCAACCTATCAGAAGAGGATGGAGTAGGTCTTTGCCGAGAAGTCAGATATTATTTCATTTGCAGGGCATAAAGTCCGTATAAGAAGATCGCCCGAGGGGTTTGTTTTGTCCATTCGATTGGCTAGTCTGGCTTTCCCCCTTTCTCTTAGTTCGTGTGTGGACCGCCCTTCGATTCCCCCAATTCGTAATAGGGGCGGCCCACTAGATAAAGCAAGTGCGTGTATTGGCTTGTCTTCCTCTGAACCGATTTCGTGGTTTGGTATGAAATCCCGCGTGAGAGCCAGGAGATGAACCACTGAGTGGGTCTAGTTTGAAAGTAGTAAGGTCACCCCCGTACCAAAGGTGGAGTCTTCGTCCAACCCAACAGGTTCAAGAGTCCTCGCCTAGGTCCAACCAAGTCAGAAGGCCAACCCGAAGACTCAGTTCCAAGGCAAGGTGCAGTGCCACCTAGGTCTCAAAGGTCACAGGAAGGTGTCTGAAGGTCTCAGTTCACCGTCAGGGGGAAGTTCAAAGAAAGGATTCCATCCAGCAGTAGGGAAACCCACACTGCTACCTTAGTGAGAAAAATGCTATGTAGCCATGCCATGGAGGCTACAGTATAGTACTCGTAGGAGTACTAAAGGCCGAAGACTAAGGCCTTTGCTTTGCTAATTACACTATACCAAAATAACTACAGACAACAAAAAGATTGACAACCGAACCCGAGCAAGAAAGGACAGGGGAAAAAGTCCTCTTTATCCAATGGAGATCCTTTCTGTTAACATGAGACCCAGCAAGATTGTCCCGATCATAATGGAAAGTGAGATCGCTTTTTGATGGAGCTGGATCAAGAAGGCGAGAAGCTTGCCAGTCAATGACAAAGACTGATATTTCTGGGCTCGTCGTTTAGTTTAGGCCCCCCTATTCAGTTGTTTTTAGTTTAGTTATCTCTTGTAACTTCTTTTCGAAAAAAAGTCTTGAAATTTATTTAGTTGCGTGCTTTCGCAGTGAAGTTTCTGTTTGATTGAAAAAGACCGATACATGGAGTTGTGAAGTTCTGCTAACTTATTTCATGGGAGAAAGGCTTACTGAGGGAGTTATACCCCGATGAAGCACCCACGGTAATGATGCCTTTGTATATGAGTTGTGCAGATTGATGAACAGGTGATGGAATTCTTAACAAAGTGACAAGTCTAACCAGCTTCTTTATATCGAACGTTGGCGGCTCGGAGTGAAGAGGGATCTGGCATGAGTAAGACGAAGTGTAGCTTAGTATCTTTCAAATGCGGATGGCATGCTGTCTGAATTCTGGACTTGAGGATTCTGGCGAGCTGCATGATTACCTGTTATTTGAATAGGTTTAGTAAGCATGCGCGGGAAGTCAGAGATAAGTGTATCCTTCTTACTTTTTGAATCATACCTACCTACACACTCTCTCTTTCCAATCATGATTTGAACCAAGTTTAACAGGCAGTTTTTTTTACCATGCCTTACTATTGATCAAGGGTCTTCAGGAGAAGCAACAACAGCATTGCTGTTCGCTGAATTCGCATTCATGAAAGACAGGACATGAAGAAGGAGTTCATTCTGTATGGAAGGAGGAAAGGGAGGAGACCTATTCTCGACCAAAGCAAAGAAAAAGTAAAAAAAATCCAATCTTTGCGCATCATACAGCTGTGGTGGCTCGTTTCGTTTTAAACGACTCTAAACGAAACGCTCTTCCACTTCTATTTACTATATACGCTGTTCGACTGAACTCGTTCTCGTTTTGGCTCCGCGTTCATGAAATTCCAACACCAACAACAGAAAGAAAATTCTTCGATCTAAATTTCGGACGTATGGAATTCGTTCATCTCTAGTACTGAGGATAGAAAAGGAAGGGGAATCCATCAAGGTTTTTGGCTCGCAATAAAGCTAGGGTCCTGATCGAGCAACTAGTAGTCCTATCTATCCACCTCTCCAGACACAATATCTTGAGTACCTATGATGGTGACTACATCTGCTGGCATGTGATGTTTGGACATAGAATCGAGTCCTTGTAAATGGGCAGAGCCAGGTGCTCTTATTTTACGACGGTAGGGACGATTGCTTCCATTACTGACCAGAAAGACACCAAATTCTCCTTTAGGTGCTTCAACTGCGGTATAGGTAGAAGGAGCTGGTACGGAAAAACCTTCTGTATAAGGTTCGAAATGGTGAATTGAGGTAGAGTAGACCGATGATTCTGTAGTCATTTGGCCGGCTATTGAAAGAAAAAGCTTGCATCTGCTCCCCCTATTATATAACCGGTCCCATCTCTCTCCAAACCTAACGTGGTAGTTTCCCATCATAGGGCTTTCTATCTATAGATTGAGCCATTACCAAGGAGCTAATTCGTTCAGAACTCAGTTGACTGCTTCTATAGATAGGGCGGAGCGTCCTTGGCTCAGCATTATAGCACATAGGGCTTCGGCGCTACTACAGCGCTTCGCTAACTCGAAGCGCCTCGCTATGAGAATCTAGCTTCGCTAACGCTCGGCTAAGTCTTGAACCTTCGCGCTGACCGTTCCTTTCTTAGTAGCAAAAACGCTTCTCTTTGCCCCTTAAGTAGAAGGACAAGAAAGAGATTTTTGGTTTTATTGCTCCCACTTCCTCACATCTGCGCTCATCAAGCCAACTTTGCTTTTTGGGAGGTGAAACAGCGGTTGAAGCGGACTGCGTTCTGGAAAAAGTGGCTTGCTTGAAAGAAAGGGCGGGCACTCTCATGTTTCAACCCCACTATACTATTCATAATGGTGAGGCACTGTGTACTTACAGTGATGAGAATCAACAAGCATTCAAGGATCCATTGCATGTTCCAGTTGGGCCTATTACAAGAGCAAGATCCAAGAAGATCAAAGAAGCACTTAATGGGCTGATTCAAGAGATTTGGGTTGATTCTAACGCAGGACATTCCAAGCTTGGCCCAAAGGAAGATGAAAGCGTAATAAATTTAATTCAAGCTATTTAGGGCTGATCTGGCTTAATTGGGAGTGATTTATGGCGTGAATTAATGGCTGATTGACTTTCCAACTCTATATCAGTTAAGGCAGATTTTTTCCTATTTTGGATCTGCTAATTTCAGACCGAATCAACTTTTATTTAGGATTTTATTATTTAGTACGTTTTTTAGGTATTTTCCTTCTTTTTAGGTGTATTTAATATTTTTAAGGTCAAATTTGATTCCTGATATGGTAAGGTATCAATTAGGAGTTATTTTAGATTATATTTTCTTGTCTGTCAAGTTTTATGGAGCCCTTAAATAGGCTCTGAAGTTTGTAAACGTTTTTCATAATATTATTGAATAGAAATCAGAAAAGGTGAGTCTTTGCTTTCTTTTGGTTCTTCAAGAACTGTGAACTTATCAAGGATTCTTCCTTGTGGCGTTCAAACTTTATACCTTTGGTTCGTGATTCTTTATAATCATTGGGTCAAGGTCAACTTATACATTTGGTTCGCGTTTCGATTATAAACGTTGGGTCAGGGTTTCTATCATAAATCTGAATTTTAGCTTTCCTGGGTAAATATTCCAATATTTTTGTTGGGTCTCAAAGCGTGTCGATTGAGGTTCGTATCATTTGGTATCAGAGCACAGGTTCTAAAATCAGTTTCCTATCCCTTTATCTTTTGTTTCTTGTTATCATCCTATCTTGTTTCTTTTGTGTTCTTCATTCATCGTTCTTTTTTTCTTTTTTTTTATTGAAGTGCATTAGGTTAAAATCGTGCACCCAGTCCCAAAAAAAAAAAAGTGAAAAAAAAAGACATCTGAAAAAAAAAAAAAAAATTGTTTGTAGTTTCAATTCTCTCAGACCAGAATATCGTTTTCTTTTGCCCTCTTCCTTTGATTTAGTGTTTCTGTCATATTTTCTTGCCGTTGGTATTTGTTTTTACACTACAAGTTGAATTTCTTGATCAAGTTTATTAGTTTAATAAAGAACTGAAAAGGCGAAGTTACGAGTGGAAAAAGGCAAGAGAGTGTGAGACTGTTATCGGGAAAAAGCCAATTTAAGAGTGAAACACGAGTGGGAGTGACATAATTTGAGTGCAAACATGTGAAGGAGTGTTGAGAGGGATTATTTCTAACAATTCTCTGTTGTTTCAAAAGTATGTCTTTCAGGTGTGAAACATCAAAAAGAGAAGGAGGGGAGGAGTCGTCCATCATTTTACAAGCTATGCAACAACAATTTGAACGCATGAACGTGGTGTTTAATGAGATTCGGGATTGGATGGATAGGCAAGACATTGTTATTGCTACTTTGCGTGAGGAGCGTCCCCAAAGAGGCCCTAATGTTAGAAGGCAAGAAAGGCGTTCTCGCATGAATGATTCTGATGACTACCACGAGGATGAGTTTGAAGATGAAGAAGATCAATCTTCATTGAACAATGAGGGCAGGTTTGTGCAAAGGAGAGAAAGGCGTGGTAGAGATTTCCGAAGAGATCCAAGATGGCAAAATGGGACTGACAGGAACCTAGGAAACATAAAAATGAAGATACCAACATTCCAAGGGAAAAATGATCCAGAAGCATACTTGGAGTGGGAGAATAAGGTGGAGTTAATCTTTGAGTGCCACAACTACTCCGAGGAAAAAAAGGTAAAACTCACTATCATTGAGTTTACTGACTATGCTATTATATGGTAGGATCAACTTGTGATGAACAGAAGGAGAAACCATAAGAGACCTATTGAGAGTTGGGAGGAAATGAAGGCAATCATAAGGAGGCGGTTTGTTCGTAGTCACTACTATAGGGACTTGTATCAGAAATTACAGAGTCTTACTCAAGGCTATAGGAGCGTGGATGACTACCACAAGGAGATGGAGATTGCCATGATTCGGGCAAATGTAGAGGAGGATAGAGAAGCTACCATGGCAAGGTTTTTGAATGGGCTGAATCGTGACATTGCCAATGTGGTGGAGTTGCAGCACTACGTGGAGTTGGAGGACATGGTGCACATGGCAATAAAGGTGGAATGACAGCTTAAAAGGAAAGGAACTCGGTCATTTCAAAATCTGGGCTCCTCTACTTCATGGAGGTCAAATGGGAGAAAAGACGAAAGGGCTGTTTTCAACTCCAAAGCCGAACCACAAAAAAGGAGAGATGAAGCTCCCAGTATCAACAAAGGTAAAAATGAATCTCAGACTCGTAATCGTGATATTAAGTGTTTTCGTTGTTTGGGAGTAGGTCATATTGCTTCACAATG
>NC_134023.1:29648587-29651087 GCF_040712315.1 Castanea sativa
TGTGTGAAGGAATCAATATCTCGACATAAGCCAAGAGGCAGATCTTGTGCCACTCCACCTGGTCGTATGAAACTGGCATGCATCCTGGCTCCCGAGACTCTTTCATAGAATTCCAACAATTTCTCCCGCTCCTCAAAAGCCCACAGGAACGGAGTTGATGCTCCCACATCCATAGCATGAGTAGTTAAAGCAAGTGAATGATTTGAAATTCGAGTTATTTCACGGAATAACACTCGTATATATTGAGGTTTTGACCGTCAATTTAGATCTCACTCCTGATATATCAAAGCAACCTACAATTCATGATCAGGTCCATTATTCTCTCAGGATTTAGAATTCGTGCAAATAAAAGTCGTGAGATTTATTATTCATTTGACAGTCGTTAGGAGAATAATAAATCTTACAGCGGTCCTATTCAATATGTCTTAACTCTTAAAACATATCAACATATCAACTAGAAGTCTCCACTTCCATGATCAAAACAAATCATCTTAGTTGATACGTTATAGTCTTCGTAGATGAAATGCCCAATTTCATCACCGACTACGAACTATAAATTCTGAGTTTACAAAGAACATGTAATTTACATCTTCTGTGACTTTTCACATAAATCACATACAATGAATCTCATGGACTATATGATAATGTCCCATATTCATGTTACCATTATTTTAGATAATAATAAAATAACTTTATCAATCACAATATTAAGTCATACATCATGTCATACATAATATCATACATAGTATCATACAATAGGATTTAAGGGCACAAATCCTAACAAGACCAAATCAACTTTTATTTAGGGTTTTATTATTTAGTATGTTTTTTAGGTATTTTACTTGTTTTTAAGTGCATTTAATGCTTTTTAGGTCAAATTTGATTTCTGATATGGTAACGTATCAATTAGGAGTTATTTTAGAATATATTTTCTTGTCTGTCAAGTTTTATGAAGCCCTCAAATAGGCTCTGAAGTTTGTAAACGTTTTTCATAATATTATTGAATAAAAATCAGAAAATGTGAGGCTTTGCTCTTCTTTTGGTTCTTCAAGAACTGTGAACTTATCAGGGATTCTTCCTTGTGGCGTTCAAACTTTATACATTTGGTTCATGATTCTTTATAATCATTGGGTCAAGGTCAACTTATACCTTTGGTTCGCGTTTCAATTATAAACGTTGGGTCAGGGTTTCTATCATAAATCTGAATTTTAGTTTTCTTGGGCAAATATTCCAATATTTTTGTTGAGTCTCAAAGCATGTCGATTGAGGTTCGCATCATTTGGTATCAAAGCACAGGTTCTAAAATCATTTTTCTATCCCTTTATTTTTTTTTCTTGTTATCATCCTATCCTATTCCTTTTGTGTTCTTCATTCATCGTTCTTTTTTTTCTTTTTCTTTTTTTGTTGAAGTGCACTAGGTTAAAATCGTGCACCCAACTCCAAAAAAAAAAAAAAAACGTCAAAAAAAAAGAAAAGAAAACAAGACATCAGAACAGAATTAGTAAAAAAGAAAAAGAAATTGTTTGTAGTTTCAATTCTCTCAGACCAGAATATCGTTTTCTTTTGTCCTCTTCCTTTGATTTAGTGTTTCTGTCATATTTTCTTGCTGTTGGTATTTGTTTTTACACTACAAGTTGAATTTCTTGATCAAGTTTATTAGTTTAATGAAGAACTGAAAAGGCAAAGTTACGAGTGGAAAAAGGCAAGAGAGTGTGAGACTACTATCGGGAAACACGAGTGGGAGTGTTGTGACGAATTTAAGAATGAAACACGAGTGGGAGTGACATAATTTGAGTGCAAACACGTGAGGGAGTGTTGTGAGAAATTATTTCTAACAATTCTCTGTTGTTTCAAAAGTATGTCTTTCAGGTGTGAAACATCAAATAAGGAAGGAGGGGAGAAGTCGTCCATCATTTTGTAGGCTATGCAACAACAATTTGAACGCATGAACGTGGTGTTTAATGAGATTCGGGATCAGATGGATAGGCAAGACACTGTTATTGCTACTTTGCGTGAGGAGCATCCCCAAAGAGGGCCTAATGCTAGAAGGCAAGAAAGGCATTCTCACATGAATGATTCTGATGACTACCACGAGCAAGAGTTTGAAGATGAAGAAAATCAAGCTTCATTGAACAATGAGGGCAGGTTTGTGCCAAGGGGAGAAAGGCGAGGCAGAGGTTTCCGAAGAGATCCAAGATGGCAAGATGGGACTGACAGGAACCTAGGAAACATAAAAATGAAGATACCAACATTCCAAGGGAAAAATGATCCAGAAGCATACTTGGAGTGGGAGAAGAAGGTGGAGTTAATCTTTGAGTGCCACAACTACTCCGAGGAGAAAAAGGTAAAACTCGCTGTCATTGAATTTACTGACTATGCTATTATATGGTGGGATCAACTCGTGATGAACAGAAGGAGAAACCATGAGAGACCTATTAAGACTTGGGAGGAAATGAAGGCAATCACGAGGAGGCGGTTTGTTCCTAGTCACTACTATAGG
>NC_134023.1:29653587-29656087 GCF_040712315.1 Castanea sativa
GAGAGCAAAAATATTGTAATTATGTGGGATTTTGGTGTGAGTTGATAGTAGGCAGTTATTGGTTATTTTTAATAGTCTCATTTTTGATTGAATACCATTATAAGTTTTTCTTGAATTATTTGATTATTGAGTATAGTGCTTAAAATTGTTAGGTGATATCTAAGGATTTTAGAGAAAGTGTTAGGAAGAAGTTCTTGTGGTGAGCTAACTGAGGTAAGTAACCTTATCCTAATTGGGTTTTATTTTGCTTATTTTAATGTATTTTTAACTACTAAAAAATTTGTTTATAATTGTTACAATTTTATTTCTATTGTATCACTAATTCCAAAGTAAAGAATTATCACAAATATATCTGGTTACTGAATATATGATGTGTTTTGTTTAATTGTTTTTAGCCATACTAATTCAAAGTAAAGAATAAAGAATTTTCACAAATATATATGAGCATTGAATATAAGATTTATTTTATTTAATTGTTTTTTTTGCTATATTGATTTAAAGTAAGAAATATAGAAATATCACAAATGTATTGAAAATATTGAATATATGATTATATGTATATGCAATTGAATAAGATATATTTTGTTAGAAATTATGATTTCATATATATGATTATAGACAGTCTGACTATGAATTGATTCAGATACCCAAAACAATGGGGGTTATTCATTGGTATTCTGACACCCAAACCAATGGAAGTTATTCATTGGTACTCTGATACCTAGCCAATAAGGGTTATTCATTAGTATTCTGATACCCAGCCAATGAGGGTTATTCATTGGTACTTTGATACCCAGCCAATAGGGGTTATTCATTGGTACTCTGATGCCTAATCGCGGGGATATAACGTGACCATAGTCATAAGATTATTAAGAAATATATATTCCATTGAATATTTGATTTATTTTGAATCCTTAAACTACACATATGATTATGGAAATGTTTAAGTATTGGAACTATTTTAAGACATAAACACTGCTTATGAGTTTTGGAACGTATTGTAAGTTATGGCTTCTAAATATATGAGGGACTGACTATTTTCTAAACCATCTATGATATACTTGTAAGAGTAAAGTATGCGATCTATGTGCAACCTATTATTTTAAGACTATGAAACTTATTCAGTTAATTTGAAAACACATATTACACCTATTACTTTATGGATCTATTACTTGATAGAACTTCATAGGATTTTGGTTACTTATTCAGTTGTCACTCACCCCCCCCCCCCTCTTTCTCCTTTCAGATTTTGATCAGGAAGAGTAGCAAATGTTGGGGCTTCCGCTGGGATGTATGCATGAGTAAAGTTTAGGAAATCAATGGAATAAGATTTGAATTTTTATGTTTAAGATTACCATTTTGTGTGGACCCTCAAATTTAAAGGGTTTAGTTTTTTTTTTATTTATTTATATTTTGATGTTGGAAGATTATTATTTGAAGATCTTTCGAGAATTGCTTATTGAAAAAAAAAACCAGTACTTGCTTATTTACCTTAACTTCTCCACAATCATTCAACCACTGCAACTTATAGTGCTAGCCACATTAGTACAGCTCCCCCCATCTATAATCATACTACATACCTTGTTATTGACATGGCATCTAGTGTGAAAAATGTTCTCCCTTTGTTGTTCCATGTCATCCTCTTTGACTTGGGCACTTAAAGCACGCCTAGCCACAAGTGACTCGCCCTCCACTGGATACTCCACTTCCTCATCACAAGCATCCTCAAGTGATGGAATCTGGTCATCATCTTCCTCGCTTTCAGTTTCCACCTCTCCATCAATACGTGCGATCATGGTCCTCTTATTTGGGAATTGTGAAGCAATATGACCTACTCCCAAACAACAAAAACACTTAATATCACGATTACAAGTCTGGGATTCATTTTTACCTTTGTTGATACTGGGAGCTTCATCTCTCCTTTTTTGTGGTTCGGCTTTGGACTTGAAAACAGCCCCTTCGTCTTTCCTCCCATTTGACCTCCATGAAGTAGAGGAGCCCAGATTTTGAAATGACCGAGTTCCTTTCCTTTTAAGCTGTCGTTCCACCTTTATTGCCATGTGCACCATGTCCTCCAACTCCACGTAGTGCTGCAACTCCACCACGTTGGCAATGTCATGATTCAACCCATTCAAAAACCTTGCCATGGTAGCTTCTCTATCGTCCTCTACATTTGCCCGAATCATGGCAATCTCCATCTCCTTGTGGTAGTCATCCACGCTCCTATAGCCTTGAGTAAGACTCTATAATTTCTAATACAAGTCCCTATAGTAGTGACTAGGAACAAACCGCCTCCTTAGGATTGCCTTCATTTCCTCCCAACTCTCAATAGGTCTCTCATGGTTTCTCCTTCTGTTCATCACAAGTTGATCCCACCATATAATAGCATAGTCAGTAAACTCAATGACAACGAGTTTTACCTTTTTCTCCTCGGAGTAGTTGTGGCACTCAAAGATTAACTCCACCTTTTTCTCCCACTCCAAGTATGCTTCTGGATCAT